>NW_026294769.1:15631659-15806659 GCF_026119805.1 Tympanuchus pallidicinctus
AAACAGAATAGTCGTACAACATGTTTTCTAGTCCGTAATACTATACCCATACTATTCATGACTATTACAGTTTTACCAGTGAGAATTAATCATAAAAATCAACAACTATAATTCTAAAATATGTTACTGAAATATCTGATATTTCTACTTTTGCAAACTAGCTATTTCTAATAGCAAGTTACAAAATACATTGTGCTCTACTTCTTTAGATCAATTTTTGATATCTAACTCAAAAACATTCCAGTTCTACAGAGAGGTTTTGCCTATGAACACAAGCAGTGAGAGCTGTTTTTCATCCAATTTGTGTAACAAGGCAATCAAGAATCAAGTGTTCTCTGTGCAGCCTGTACATTGCAATGAAGAGGGTCATTTGAGGAGAAGGTATGAAGGAGCACAGGGGAGAAAGCATGCAGAGTTCGGGGCACTGCACCATGATTGGGACCATCTCTTTGACCTCTGGAGACATCTGAAAGTAAACATGGGTGCTCATAGCTAAAGGTAATGCCTAGCAGTGACTTTCAGTGGCTGGAACTAACCACTAATCTCAAGTACTATGTTGTACAGTGGGAAATGGTGTAATTCATACTATCGCATATATCTATGACTAAAAACTTTCGGTAGCCAAAACCAACTAGTCTCTGCACCATCATTCTAAATTATACAGTCTCATTTATGTATAATTTTGTATAATTTTCCACCAAGTAGTCACTATATTCAAAGAAATTTGATATCAAACCGTATATTTAATGTTGGTATGATTTCCTGGAGAGAACTAAGGGCAGTATACAGTCTTGACCCCAGGAATAGAAGATTTAAAAGAAATGAAGAGACAAAAACTAAATATCCACTCACATTGAGTAGGATAAAGCAAGAAACATGAAATCAGATCACATAGGGTAAGGAAGTAGAACCAGAAACAGTATGCCCTTTTTCCCAATTATTGTTGGTATGACATATCTTGAACCACATTGAAAAGATGAAGAAGCAGAACATACTGATGAGCAATGATGCACCAACTTTAAAACTTCCCATCTTCTTCATCCTGCAAAGTGTTCTTCCGCTTAACATTTTCTCCTTCAAAGTCAGTTAGAAGATTATACTACATTTCATATAAATTATTTGTTCATGTAGTTTCATACAGATATGTTGTTCTACATTTCTAGTTTTGTTCTGGAAAAGTGAAAATCTGCTGAATTGAATAATCCAGTGATTATTACAGTATTGGCCTATCTCAAAACCTACAGAAATAGAACTCTGGTTTAGCTCTGAAAATTTTAGACAATACCTTTAATGTTTCAGACATTCTCAGCATGTCTTAAAAAAACCCCTTATCAAATAATGTGTTTTCATACATTTCCATCCTTACTGGATTTGTACTTTGCAAATGGTTATAGTACAATATGCCACTTACACAACAAATTATTTACACATGCTAATTAAAAGCAATTAATGTGTCCATTCCCTTCTAGGCAACATTCTAACTCCTCCGAACTTAAATATAAATCTAAAATTTTAAAAAAGAAAGTTTGCTGCAATATTTAAAAGAAACAGAAGCATACAGATTTCGTATTTTTATTGTTCATTCCTCTAATGAGAACAAGTTGAAAAGTTACTGCATATGTGTAAAGAATAGTGATTTTTTTTTTTTTAATGCTATAAGTGAAAAGATGTGACCCATCCTTTACAAACTGGTAATAAAGATAAAATACATGTTATACAGTCAACAAGAAAAAATGTCTTGTTTATGTTTAACTTGAGACAAGAACATCTTTAATTGCTTCTAGAGATTAAGTTCATCCCTTTCTGTTCAATCACTTCTTATGTATTTATGATTTTTAAAAGAGGAAAGAAAAATTGTTTCTGCCATACAAGATATACTTAATAAATATTATTTAGTTACATAGAACTCAGCTAAGATTACTTGCTTAACTCATTAGTGCTTCATTTTATCTATTTAAAATAGAAAACCACTGATTTTCTGCCTTCAGCTGAACTGGCAGCAGAGAAGTTGAAAACATGAACTTTGCCTTTATGTTGTCTATTAAATTCCTGTATATCAACTGATTGCACAATTTTCTCTTTAATAATCACAGGCTAGTCAAAGCTCTATCAACTCCAAAAGAGATTCTTCTTGACTACATGAGTTAGCTGGGGACCTTTGACTGGCTTTCATTTAAAATTTCAGGTAGTGGCTACAGGGGTACTTTTTAAATACACTTCGTGGCCCTCTTCAAGGAGATGTTTTCTGGCAATCTGTTGGGAATATTTATTTACTAAAATTCCTGGAGCATGGTGGGCATGAAAACACAGCATTAAATGTAGAAACTTTAATTTTCATCTCATTAAAAAAACCCTGAATTGCATGGTAATTATATAAAATAAAAGAAAGATTACGTAGTCACAGTAACTCAGAAAGACTGTTATATTTATAAAAATAGATTATTTATTTCACATTTAAGACTTAAACATTTACTGATAAAAAAATTTAAGAAATGTCTTTCTTAAATAAATTAAAAAAAAAACCATAAAAAAAGAAGATAAAGTAAATTTTTACTTCTTTATAAGCATATTAAAGAAAAATAATGTACAAAGATGTTCTCTTCTCCCTAAAGTTTTGTAGAGCCGCAGCCACAGATTCCTTTTTAATGACAGGTGATGATATTCAGGAAATACAATGCTTCCTCCCAAATAGGAGATCCCAAACGTAGTGAACAGTAGACACTTAAAAAGGCATTTGTTTTTTTCTGGTGTTATCTTTCCGTCTTGCTATCCACTGTGATTGCTCAAATATGTTGGATATTCCTCAAGGCAAACACTAACATCTGCTCCTGAAATCCTTTTCCAAGAAGAGATATTACAGATTTCAGTGCAGATGATCCTCAGGGAATAACTTCACACTTGGGGCCAGGATGAAGTTAGATAATTTAGGGCATGATCTACAATGTGTGGAAATCCAGAAGAAATTGAGTAAGGTTCACCAGTGTTTTGCAACTGGCCTTGTCTTGCATTGTTCAGAGTAACAAGAGTTTTTATTGCTGACTTTAATCAGAGCAACATCTGGGCTAGATCTAGGCACAAATTTAAACCTGTATGGGATTTCTCTCACACACAAAACAACCTCTCCTGGTTTCAGTGGGAAAATGTATACTACAAAGACAAGAAGAGCTGGCCTTTAGAAGACAAAGAACAGAATTTTAAAACTTAAAATCAATATTTTCAAAGAGAAAGCATGATTTCCCCCCTTTTCTTTTTCCTTTTAAAATCTCACCTAAATGTAAATTTATGTGTGGAAATAATTTCCATTTGAGATCGACACTGTATCAGCAGAAATGGCTGACCTTTTTTATTTCTTTTTTCGCATTCCACTACCATTGAGCCTGAATTTCTTATGCTCAGGATAGAGTCAACTGCTGCACTGTTGCTTCTTCTCTTTGCACTGAACACTTTTTCACTGCTTTTATGTTGTCAGACAAGTTAAAAAGGACTCAATCGATTATAAACAAAGTTAGCAGCAAAGATGAGTAAGGATGAGAACTTCTGTTTATTATATGTACAATGGAAGTGCCAGGTGCTGTGTTTTACATCCCTTTTTATTTCCTAGTGGATGGGCATTACTCAGCTCCCCTAAACAGATAATGCAATATGTGTGACGTGCTGATTGCTGTCATTTAAAAGGTAGGTTATTTAACTGTTAACCATGCATATGTCCCTAAAAAGTTCTGTCTCTCAAATAACCCAGTAAGCACAGGTATTTATCAAACTACTTTTAAACTTCTAGCCCTGTAATATCCTTTTCATACAAATGTGGACATGCCAATGTCCATATTTAAAAACTCACTTAATAGTTTATATGCTATTACCTCTTCTTATTCCTTATCACTTCAAGACTGGAAATCCATCTGCAACCAAAATGTAGTTTGTTTTTATGATTTCATACTCTTTAGTGGCATTTAAGGGATATATAATTCACCTGATGATGCTGGTTATAATTTGTGCCTCTAAGATCCAAGAATAGTACATGCTGATGAGAGATTGTAACTTTCTAATGGCAAAGAATTATTTAAATATAATAATGACTCAGTGTTAAATCAGTCACCATTTTGATCTTATTTTGTTTCTAGTATTATCTTGAGAAGTCTTTGACATACTGTCATCTCTCATTTTGTTTGCTGGTAAAACTAGTAACAGTGTATGCCAATAACAATAAATATAACAATAAATGCAGTTTATTTATTAAAAAAAAAAGGAGTAAATGTGAGAGCACTGCATATGCATATGCTTGAGTTGGTTAAACAGATGGTTACCTGTTTCATCACAAGTTGGTGTTTGACGATAAGTGCTGGTTTAAGTTGTGTAAAGTTATCACTGGTGATAATATCCCAGGGGACAGTGACTGTCATAAATTTCCAGTAGAGGACAATAGCCATGAAGGTTCATATCTCCCCAAGTGATCCAGACTTCCTGCAAGGCTGCAGAGTGGAACCACAGTATAAGGTTTTGTTCAACTCTCTCTATACTTGAGCAGTATAGAGTAAGATGAGTCTGGAAGTCAGCAGGATCAAGCTCTACATCTTGTGATACTAGTTATTCAACTTTTTCTCTGTGTCTTGGTCTTCTTCTATGTGAAGTACAGCTACAATTCTTGCCAATTCTAAGGCTGTAAACGAAATATAGAACAGTAGAATTTTAGCCACTTAAAACACATCAAGGGAATAAACCATCTTCTCACTCTGTGGCGAAAGATTGTTTTGTCTTGTCTAATGAAAGAGGTGTATTACGATTGGCTTGAACCCACTTCCCTTTTGAAACAGTTTGTCTCCTCTGAAGGAAGCCAAATTACATTGGACATTGCTTCTTACTTGTAGCCATTTTGTGAGAGGCGGATGATACTGTATGTATATGAAAAGATCTGAGAGTTTTTGAAAGAAAATCATCTTTTTCAAGTCTTTCAGAAACATTTAGTGTTATTAGAAAAATATTTTCCTTGTGTGCAAGAACATGGATATAAAACTTAAATGGGTGTTACCTAAATCTTATGAATTTATTTACATAGATTTTTTAAAACAAAGTGAGACAAAGTCTAATTCATTTTAGTGGAAACCTTCACAAATATCCTGAAAGGAATGGTCTCGATCTGAAAAATAAAAAATCACTCTCTTACAAAAATAAAGTTTTCAAAAATTTCACACACAGCGTTATAAGCCCCACTAGTATCATAGATAAGATGTTAAGCTCACACTTGGTTCTTCTTTCTTTCCCTATTCCATCTACATAAAGATACAGAAACACAGGCACAGAGTCACTGTACTGTTACTCCCACATTCAATAAATTTTTCCCAGTACCAGAATGCAAGAATCACACAACAAGCATGATCATGCTCTTTTCTCATGAAACACTTATGGCAAGGCACATCAGAAAATAAATACAGATAGCTAGGAAAATATCTGCAAACTAAGAGCGTGTACCACTTACTCTTATTAGGTAAGGAGCAAACTGTAAAAAAAAAAAGTGTAGAAATCTCGCACACAGATTTGGAAAAACCTCTTATAGGCTGGTAAACAAATTGAATGCCACTAAACTAATCCAATGCCACATATGCTGATGACTCTGCACTTTGCAGAGACTTTGCTGAAGGAGAAATATACTATGACTTTTTTTCATGGTATTTGGCTGTAGCTTCCATGTAGAGGGCAGTGACATAATGTTTTAGTATTGTTAGTTGTTCAGACTGTGATGAAATTAGGAAAATCTTTGGTGCGTGCTACTATTTTCTCCTAATAGCCTTATAATGCAGTGTGATTAAATGTACTTCTTATTTAAAACATAGCTTTGTTCTTTTTAATGTAGTTTGAAATTACTTTTATCATAAAAATAATCTTTAATGTTTTGAAATCTCTGTTCATTCCTAAAAGCCTTTGCAAGTAAATGGTTTTTTTGTTTGTTTTGTTTTGTTTTTTAAAGCATTCAAAATGAAAGTCTTAAGAAAACACATGTTGGAAGTGAAATAACAGCAAAGTGTAAAAAGTTACAAAATACATCAAACCATACAAGTGAATAATTTCAGCTAGGACTGCACACTATTATGACCTGTTCAATCACTTCTGATTATCACACTTTCCACCTTTTTTTTCCTCAAGATCGGTGATACAAAAGAGTGCTCCGCTCAGTCCTGGACTTGGGTGCTCGCAGCAAGCAGTGTATGACAGGCCACTCTCAGCTGTTCCTGGTCCCCAATAATTAGCCTGCTATGGCAGCTACCTCTTGTGGTTTTGCCTGTGAGAGACATTTGACACTGCAGACATCAGAGGGATTTTTCAGGAGGCTCTTGTGGCGTCCGAATGGCTCTTAATTAACCACTTAGGTATCCTCGTTCACTCTCCTGCTTGGCACTTTCCAAATGGTAGGGGTTGCACTGTGGATCTAAACACCGGGGAAGCATGCTATCAAAAGATCTTGTAAATGAAGGCTTGTGTAAATTATTTTTAATGATTCCCTCCTGGCACATCATTATGTTTGTAGTTACACACAGGCACTTCAGAGATGGCTCGTCTTCCGTAAGGTCAGCTGCAGGACCACCATAACTAGCTGCAGTCAGTAAATGGCTTATTAATTAGCACAGTGATTTTACATTGCTAAGAGCTCTGATGTATGGAGCTGGAATTGTAATTGTGTAGGATCGAAATAATAAGCCATCTCAGGGCTCCTTATGCAAATTGCCATATTATAAAATCATTACCTATCTAAACACTGAGTTTTAATAAGAATTACAATGATGAATTTTATGATAATTGACACTCAAATTTTAATCTCCTGGATTTTTATCATTTTGGTGGTTAAAGTGTGTTTCTAATTAAATGTTGCTTAAAATGCAAAGGATTGTTTAACAATTCTATTCAATTCTTCTAGTTCAAATCAGGTTATTCTCTTTGGTCATAGAAGATAGGCCTTCTTAGTAATAGGGATATGACATTATGTATTACTTGTAGAGTAAGATGTTTAATCTTCTTTTTTTTAAACAATTATGATATTGATGGCACTATTGTCAACTGTGAGATACAGTCTACTGCAAGTCAATGGGTCTGGCTACCATAATAAAGATGACTCAAAATAAAAAACCTAGGGAAGATTTTGAATACTTCTTACATTTTATAGATTTTTCCTTCTTTATTTAGCATTCCAAATGGTTTGAACAGAACTTGAATAGCTTACTTTTAGAACTGCATGATAAGTTAACAAAATTCATACCACAGTTTACTATTATAGCATAGTGCAAAATCAGATCATTAAAATTTCACAACTGTATTTGCAGTCTGATTTTATTTACATATGACAATGGTTGTTTATCTTTCAACATTTTTTCTTCTGTGCAAATAAATGCTTTGAAATGGATGCAAATTAAGAACAGACTGAACATACCTCATTCCAGCATCCACCATAAGATCTTGCAATGCTCAGAAACTCTCTTAATAGCAAACTACACACATTAAGCATACATGGTAACACAATGAAGTGAAAGTTGTCAGAATTGAGAATGTTTAATCCTGCAAGCCAATCATTCCAATATAGAAAGAAGAATGTCTTTGGGAAAAAAAAAAAAAAAAAAAAAAAAAAAAAAAGCTTAGGTCAAATGAAAAACAAAAGATTACTTAAAGAATACTTGTATCAACTCATACGAGAAGTCCATTGTATAATTGTATATATGGCAATGTTTTAGTAGGGGGGAGAAGCAAGGTTGGATTCCGTGATCAGAGCCTAGAAGTGGCCCCATGTCATCTCAGAGCCAGCTCCAGCTGCCCCAACAGGGATCTACTGCTGCCAGAGCAATAATGGGTGTGTCTCTGGGACAGTTGATTCAAGATAGATAAGGAAAATCTGAGAGAGAAGTTAGAAAATATGTGAGTAATGGCCCTGTGGATACCAAGGTCAATGCAGAAGAAGAGCAGGAGGTGCTCCTGGTAAGGAGCAGAAGCTCCCTGCAGCTGAGGAGAGGCCCATGATAGAGTAGAATATCCCCCCATAGCACATGGGCTCTACGCAGAACATATCTCCCTGTGCAGCCATGGAGGAGCCCATGGGGCAGTGGTGGATGAGGCCTGAGGGAACAGCAGCTCACAGAGAGAAGCCCTCAGTGGTGCAGGAAGTCTGGGGGAGCCACATTCTATTGGTGCCTGTGTGGAGCAGTGCCTGAAGGGTGGACCCTGTGCTATGGAGCCATGTTGAAGTATTCTTTGCTGAGATGAAGATGGTGGGAAGCCCATGCAGCATCAGTCTGGGGAAGATGCCATCCTGAGGGAGGGAACCAATGTGGAGCAGTGGCAGAGAGTGACCATGAAGGAGCAACAAGAGATGAAGCATTGTGAGTTGTCTGCAACCTCCATTTCCCACTCTCTTGAATTGCTTGGAGGGAGAAAGTAGAAGAGAGTGGATGTGATCATCCATGTTGATGATTATTTTGCAGATAGTAATAATAAATAACAACAAATAAATAAATAACAACAACAACAACAATAATAATGAAAGATGCTTCCAGTACAAGCGAAGACTGTAAGTGGAAAAACAATATACAAAGTCCAACAATTACTGTTTAGATTTGAAGACAAATTAGTATGTGATCTTTCTTGTTTGACTAAAGATCAACGTATTATATGTGCGTGCAATTTTTAAATAAATATAAATGTACATCAGTAAGTAACTGTGGTACTGCCAAAATAATGAAAGATGAAAATACCGTGAGATCTGAAGCACTACTCAAATCCTGCAAATTTTGGCTTTTATTTTAAGTGAATGACAGTCACACAATTACATTTGCTGACACTTTCTGCCATACTGTCATTGGGTACAATGGAAGATTATTCAAAATGGTATTTGAAATAAAAATGTATAGATGAATAGTAATTACTTGAGTTTATCTGTGACTTAGAAATTTCACAAAAAAACTCCTAAGCAAAAAAAGTGAAAATGATAATTAAAATCTCTATTGCTAATTGTTCTTAAAATTAACCCTCTTAGGAACTTACTTTTGTGCTGATTCACTGAGAGGAGACAAGAGCAAGTGGAGATGGGCTTTCACCATCTGGTTTATCTGTTTTCATTTTTAATCTTGTTGCAAAACTAGTGGAATAGACATTCATGTTGCAATATGTTGCACGGTAATGACCACTGATGAACTTCTCATTTCTCAAGTGCCTTTCTTCTACCATAAGTCAAATCTACAATAACCATGACCTTAGGGAGAACAGAGTTTGAAGAGAGCAAATCTAAACAAGGCTATGACTTCTCACAAACTGTTTTTTGAGCTTCCATTGACTATGAGGAAAACAGGGTGTTATCAACAGAGTTATGGAGGGTCTTAGAATACTTCAGTAAAGTCCATGCACATTCAGTAAGCTATGTACATTCACAAAGCAATGTTGTGCCACATATATTGGTTCATGATTATCTGATTTAATTGAAAAACATTTCTAAATCCACATTTAAATGAATCAGATGATACTTATATAGATGTGCTAACTACTTGATTGGAAAGAGGCCGACCAGTAAAGAAAAATCTTATAGCCAGGTCTCATCAGTTTGTTAGTGAAGACAGACAGAATGCACATTAGTTTTGTCAGTTAGGTTTAGCCAAGGAGAAAAGTTACTGCATGTGGTATAGCATGAGAATCTAGAATTTTAAAATTCAGTTGAACGGCAATAGAATTAAAAAATGGAGAAGATTCGTAGGCTTCTGAAGATATGAGGAGTTAAGAACATCAACACAGACTGTATACATAGGTTTTCCTTTTAAAGAAGTAAATCTAGCTTTCATATCTGAATGTTTAAAGAGGTAGTTCTTGTATGAAATCATCTTTCTCTTTTGGTGTCTAAATATATTATGTATAAATGCTTGCTCCACGAATTTGTAACTATGCAGGGCCAAATCTTCGTACTTTTATATGTTATACTGGATAATTTATAGAATTCTGAATAGCACTGCACAACAAAGCTTCATTCATACCTTTTTCCTAAGTTTGTCTTGAAGTTTTATTTTAAGAAGAGTCTGCCACAACCTTATGTTTTGACAGCTATAAAGTATTACTTAGGAAGGGGTAGAAATAGCATTACTGCTCACATTAAACTAAAATACATACAATTGCTGCTAGACTTTAATGACTGCATTTGGCAGAGAGAAACGATTAAACCAAAGCCAGACAACTACCAAACTGTCTTTTCTGTGTTTTTGCTACTTGAACTCTGCCTTACAGGCATTCAGTGATACAGTCTCTTTACAATCCTTTAAACATTCCTCTGCGATTTTTGGTATGCTGCATGCACTAGAATGCAATCAACATCTGCTAATTTCTGTCCATTAAATGTATTATCATAACACACAAGCATGATGTTTTATTTGTATGGCTGAAATGAGACTTATGACCCATAATCCATCATCTTCCTGTTATAATTTTATATGTTGTCTATTCAATCCCCAGGACAGTTCAGAAAGCGTAAAGCAAAACTTTGTTTAAGTTATAGACCAGCTGCTGAAGTGTCCAGCTGAAGAGGTCATTGTACTTTATTTTTGCTGAATCTAGCAGGAGTTTCTCATTCTAAGCCAAGCATAATACAACGTGGATGTCCCCAGAAGCTTGCAGTTGAATTACCATGTCTAAACTTTCTAGCAGGCATTCTTCTGAAAATACTGTGTTGCAACAGATGATGATTAGAAAACATGTGTACAGTTAAAAATGCAGAAAAGTGAAACATATTGGATATTTTAACTGTTTTAGTAAAAAGAAACTCTTGCTAGTAGCAGGGCTGAAAATAGGAACATAAAAAATTGGAGAGCTTTTCTTTTCATATTATATCATTTAAATTTAAATCGCTAACTTTTTTGAAAGTTTATTACTCTTTTCATTTAGAAATAAGCAAGCAAGCTATCAAATAAACTTTATTTTTGTGAACTTAAAATTATTTTTAAATCTTTGGCATAACAAATGATTCTAAAGCAGTGCCTGTATTTCAAGTCAACAATCTTGAACTAGTAAGGTTTAAGAATTTGACTTGTTGTACAGACTGGACAGTCACCATTTGAGCTTCTATTTGTGCAGAGTTTTGTACCCGTAGTTATGGAATAATATGAATTTATGAATATGCAATAACACCTACATACATTTTGTAAATTGAGGATGGAGTGTTAGAGCTGTTTTTGATTTTTTTTCCTTAATTTAAAATAAAAATAAGAAGCTTAACAACATAATTTTTAACTCTATTTTCAATATTATCAATATATAATCATGGTAGAATTTATTTGTAGGAGAATCGTAGATTTTCATTTGTTAATGAGAATTGAAAGTAATCAATGTTGTGAAAACAGAAGTAGAGAAAGAAGAAAATAATTTCCTTTTGTCTTACTGTGTATAACACTGAAATGGCCAATAAACATGAACAGTAAGAAAGCTCTCAGAAGGATGTACATAAATAAGAATGGAAGTGATGTATATAGTAATTCAGTCATGTCCTTCTTCTATGAGAGAGAGAGAAATAAAGAACGACCATCTTTAGAAACAGATGCAGTAACAAAGATGCAACTGTAGGCACGAAGGACATGTCTTGGAAGAGGGGGAAGGCTGAGTCACAAAGCATGTGAAGTGCTCGAAGCACAAACTGTGCTAGAAGAAGTCCAAGAGAATTCTGAGTAATTAAAATAGCCTAAGACACCTTTTCATTTGAAATCATCTGTGAAGAGGCTTCTGATAGAATTTGATCTTACTGTGTCCAGTTCTGGGCTCCTCTATTCAAAAAAGATGGGGATCTCCTAGAAGGTGTCCAGATGATTAAGGGCCTGGAGCATCTCCAGTATGAGGAAAGGCTTAGTAACCTGGGCCTTTTCAGCCTGGGAAAAAGAAGACTGAGAGGGGATCTTATAAATATTTATAAACATCTGAAGGGAGGTGGAAGGTAAATGGATGAGGCCAGGCTCTGCTCAGTGGCATGTAGCAGTGGGTCAAAGATCTGCAGCCTAGAACTTGAATATAGGAAGTTCCATACAAATGTGGAAGAATTTCTCTATGGTAAGGGTGATGGAGCACTGGAACAGATTGTTCAGAGAGGTTCTGGAGTCTCCTTCTATGGAGCTGTTCAAGACCAGTCTGGACACCTACCTGTATGTCCTATTAGGGAACCTGCTGTAGCAGGGAAATTGGACTCAATGATCTCTTCAGGTCCCTTTCACCTCCTGCAATTTTGTGATTCTGTGATTCATACACTGTCATCTTCTCCAGGGTCATGTGCATAACAATTTTGCATCGTTTTAATTTTACAAAAAGTTTAATTCCATGATGACTTTAAATGTGCTCATTAATTTCACAAAAGTCACATTAGCATCCTGCTTTCCCATCAGTGCTAAAAGTGAACAGTCAAAATGGAGTCCCATAGTAAACAAATCTCTGAAACCTGGCTTTTTCTTTTTGGTGATAAAAATATCTAGCTGAGCATATGAACTAGTGTGTCCTTATTTACTGATGTATATAAAACAAATTATACTGAAAAAATATCCAAATTTCAAGCACTTAATTTCATCTCTGAAGAAAAATTAATTCACAGAACAGTGGATGTCAGTTAGCAGATAATATTAAATGATTAAAGATTATCTAAGGTAAGTCCCTTGCCTTTGTTTCCAATTCCTTCTGTTGTACCGAAAGACATTTTCATGTAATTCTTTAGGTAGTGTAATACTGGCTCTAGGCCAGTAACAGTGAGAAAAGCTAATCTTAACAAAAAAAAAAACAACAAATGATGTCTGATGATATTATAATTCAAATTTTTTTCAAGACTTCTGTTCCTGTTCTTAACCATAATTTCTAACACATTTGCTTTATTTATTAGATTGCCTCATAGCAAATTAGTGACAAGTATGGCGTAGTAACAAAGTAGCAGTTGATATTTAATGAAAGAACTGCAAATCCATGGGCATTTTCTAAAGAGTACTTGGTTCATGGTGTATTCTGTGGTATCACTCTTTCATGAAGTCAGAAAAATTTCTTCTTGTTTATTCTATGATTGTCTTTTCTAGGTTGTATAATAATTAATAAAAATCTTCTTATCTTGCTAGGTATGTCTAACCTGTGGAACATGGAGTGAATTTACCTGTACATATGTGCCTGTGAATGCATTAATAACCAGGTATATAAGCAGAATTGCCCTATAATATGGTGTCAAGTAGAATAATTGATGGAAATTGATAAAAGAATATTTAAAAGCTATTTTTTTCCCTTTTTCTTAACCAACATTTTTCTTTCTCTTATCTCTGTTAATCATTATTATAAAAACTTATCTGTGCTCTACTGCTTAATTAAACTTTGTTAATGTTATTTCTCCTAGCTTGATTTCTACTTGCAATTATTTCACATATAGTTTTCATCAGTGCAAATGCTTCTTTCTCCCATCACTTTCAAATGTAGTCCTTCATGCTTTTTATCTATATTGAGACATAATTTATTTATTTATCACTATGTGGAGGAAGTGGTAAAATATACCAAGAGAGGAACAATGATGCAAAAGGGAAAAATCTACTGTCGCTAAGACAAGTTATTTTGTTTTAACTGACCACAGATTTACAATGAATAGTAAAGTATGCAGCTGTTTCTTTTGACCACCTCTACCAGGATGACAGATAAAGAGTTATTTAAATTAAATCAGAATAATTATTATAAAACAGGCTTCATTAGATATATAAGTATAAATCACACCAGAACAGATTGTTTTAAAATGGTTGTCCCAGGGGCTTCAGAAAGACTGAATGATGAAGAAAGAAAAAGGCCTTGCAATGAGTCCCGAGAGAGTACTTTTGAATACTTTCTGTTTTCCATTATTATATTATATTAAACATATTGAATAAAGCTATATAGACTTGTGAACTCATGACAAAAATAAGGTGACAAGACCTTGAATTATTTTTCAGATATTTTTAGCAGCTGACATTCACTGTGTGAATTTTTAAATACATTTGCACTTTAATTTTATATAATAAGGCATATTGTCTACACTTTATTAAAAATGTTACATACAGATGTTTATCTACAAGTTAAATTATGTTGAATTATGCAAAATAGCTTATTTTCATTATGAGTTCAAATGAGGGTGATAATGAATAAAACACTGTTTATTATTCATATTTTTAAAAGAAATTATAACTTTTTGTATTATAATGTTAATTTATTTATGTATTTATAAGCTTTTCTGTAGGATATTTTTGAAAAGTATATGCTCATTTATGCATGTTTTTTCATGTTAGGAATTTAAAAATAGTAGTTTAGAGTAGCTACGTGGACTTGTGGAATCATAGTATCATAGAATCATAGAATCACAAGGTTGGAGAGGACCTACAAGATCATCTAGTCCAACCATTCTCCCATTACTATTGCTACCACAAGCCACTAAACCATACCTCGTAGCTCCTCATCCAGATGCCTCTTGAACACTGCCAGGGTCGGCGACTCCACCACCTCCCTGGGCAGCCATTCCAGTGCCTGATCACTCTCTGAGAGAAAAAGTTTTTCCTTATGTCTAATCTAAATCTCCTCTGGTACAACTTACAGCCATTTCCTTGGGTCCTGTTTGTTGCCTGAGAGAAGAGGCCAAGTACATGTATAATAAAAGTTAACATAAGATACATATTTAAAATAATAACAGCATCATTAATATAATACATATTTACAGCTTGAATATATATCCTTGCCGTAAGTAAGAACAAACAGGAAACTTACGTGCAACTTCCAGATCAGATGTTGCAGTCACAACACTGGCCACTTTGTACAGAAATTACCAAAAGCTGCCAATAAATCATATATCAATCTGCATGAAACGCTGTTAATTAAGAAAACTTAACCAAAGAATCTATCAGTGACAAAGAATCTAATAATTTAAGAAAAAAAGGGCAAGGGTATTCTGTCTAATACCAATGTATTAGGAGCAGAGGAGTTCATCATCATATTGTTCAGAAGAGTTAATGAAATAAAAATGTAACCTTTTCAAAAGGATTCTCAGAAAGTAAAAAGAAGTGAGAGACTTTATTAATACAGACATATAGCTATAAAGTAGGAAAAATAATATAATATCAAATATTGTCCTCATTTTGTGTTGCTTTCATATCATCACAAATTCAAGATCTTGGTCTATTATCTCTAATATGTCAGTAAATTACTAATATATTTTTTGAAAACATTAAAAACCTAGTTTGTAACACCAAAAAAGTTATCAAAATTTTAAATTGATTTTTTTCATTCTTCTGGTCTGCTCGTACTATCAGTTAAATTGGCATATGTTCATGCTTGCTTGAATACCAGTACACATGCACATGCAAAATCAACATTTGACTCACAGAAATCTTCTGTGTCAAAATCCAAATTGCATTTGCACGGAGTTAAGCTAATTGAGAGTGATCTTATTTTTACTTATATTATGTCTAGATCAATACATATGACTGGAAAAAAACTTCATTCTAAAGTTTCTGAGTTTAGTGTACTAAGATAAATACAAAGAAAACTGAATTACAGTGCAAGACTTACACAGGTGTATTGCCTTCTGTTATTCACTGGGAAACTGAAGGGAAAAATGCATTCCAGAGAACTCAACTACACTGTATAGAATGTTTAAAGTAAAATCCTAGATTTTACCTCTCGATCTTTTTAGAAAGAGAGTAATGAAACTTGGCTCAGTAACTCTCTTAAGTTAATCTCCCATAGATGCTGAGACTGGAACTTACAATGGACTTCCATGAGAACTTGGCTTATATGATTTTGTCTCTTATTTTTTTTCTTGTTTGTTTGTTTATTTGTTTTAAGTAGAAAGAGGAAGATAACTCTTTCCTAAATGTCATTTAGGCACAAGGCCTAAGTCAATAAGGGCAGTGAATTGCATGGGAATTGCTGTTGGAATGAGTGACATTTGAACTCCTAAGTTCAACATTTCCCAAGGCTACACAGGTATTTGGTTGAGAATGTCTGGATCCTTCCTTTCTTTGTTACCAAAAATGTATGACAGCATTCATCCTCCAGTAAATATGTCATCAAATTTAATGGGTTCCTGTCTAAATACAAAATTTCTATTATGTGTAAATAATTTTTAAATGATCTCAGACCACAAATAAGTACCTAGAAATAGGTACGCAAAAAGCAGATAGCACTTACAAACCAGAAAATTTTTAAGCAATCTCTAATTCTTCCTGTATTAATTTATTTTTCAGAGAGGTCTCATAAACACATTCAAATAGTATTTAATATTTTTTCATTTTGTTTGTTACATTTTCAAGAATATTTACAAGAAGTCAATATTTAAACCTAATGCCAAAATGAACTTCGGAAGAAAATATCAACAGAACGCCTGTATCATTTTTTCCATAGTAAGCCAGAAGCATGTTATGTTTTTATCCAAGTAAAACTACATTCTCCTACATGCCAACTGGCAGTGACATGTCACTATCATAGAATTAAACTTCTTGTGTATTCTCCCTAGAGCTTTCTCTCTGGAGCCTTTACTACGCAGGAGCCTCACTTGCAGAGTTTCCTGATTCTGATTATTTGCTTTTGTAATCTTATCATTTTTGTCTGAATGTATTCAACTTTTTAGTGGTTGGCAGTAACTGTAGGAAATATTTGGTTATGATAACTTTTCACATGTAATGGATATGCTTGGAAATGGAAAAAAAAATCATTCAGATATCTTTCTGACACAGTGTATGGGCACATAAAGTGCCAGTTTTCATACAAGCTTCTGTTTTCATGGAGTCTATGCCAGCCTCACTTACTACAGCTTGGACCACCGGTGGCTTCTAATCTCATAGTTAAAAAATTATTTGGTGGGTTAGCAAAACTATTGTGTTCCCCAGACATAAGCCTTCCCAGGAGATTTCCAAAATTCATGAAAAAGAAGAAAACCTTCAACACTGCTCCAGATCTTTCTGTGGTCTTTCATCTACCCAGTGTGTGTGTGTTTTAATCACAGAAGAGTTTGTGTGAGAAAAGAAGAAACATGAAAACACAGACCCTTCTCTGTACTTTTTGCTGCTGAAGTTGTTCATGACTCTATTTATTTCCTCTTTATTTCCCTCCTGTGCTCCATTATCTTGCCACATAATGCTTAGCCACCTGTGAATGGAGTAAGGACTTAATCAGACTCTTTTCCTTGAACTCCAGAGTTCATGAATGTTGTAAGTTTAGGACACAAAATTGCTGCTCTTCACACCATTTAGCTTCCTGAAGCATAACAGAGAGGAAAAGAACAGGCCAAAACCCAACTTTGGTCTTTCAAAAAAATACAGTCAATCAGTTACCAATACATCTGTACAGAGTTTAGATCTTGTTATTAGAAAAAAATGTGTGTGTGAAATCTTCACCACTGGGGCCATTTTTACAGTGTTGGAAGCTACTGAGAAAATACCAAAACTGAATTCTCTAGTAAATATCTTTTTTTCTGGTTTCAGTTGAGATAGCATTGATTTTCTTCAAAGTGTTTTGTATGGCACAATGTTTAGGATTTAGGAGGAAAATAATGCTGATAAAACACTGATATTATCACTAATCTGTCACTAAAATGCATTTCATAATTTGCAAAGGTAAGAAAACAAGGGGAAAAAAATCAAAGCAAGAAAAGTTATATATATATATATATATATACAATTATTTTTTCCTAAAAGGAGAAATTTTAAAATCACATTCAATATATCCAGCCATCAATTAAACTATTCGGAGCACAATTTCCAGTTAGGGTAGGCATAAATAGACAAACTGTGAAAATTTTCTTGCAATGTTTCCATCTCAAACCCTGTTTGAGAAAAATAAAAAAGTATGAAAAGTAAAAATAAAAGAGGGAAGAGTGTTGTATATGTATAAAATACTTTAGAAATAAAACAAGGATGCTTACCTGTGTAGCCTGCTGAAGGGATCTCTGGGAGTTCCTTCCATCCCCTACAATTCTGTGATTCTGTGAAATCTTTCTATTTTTAATATATTGGTATTCTTTTATTTGCTTCTGCTCCATTTCCAGTTGGACAGTCAAGACATCATAAGATTTGTTGGACATTTTGATAGATCTCTGTCATAGTAACATTAGCATTTCCCTAAAATCTACTAGTCAGTGCTTGATTTGCATCACATAACCTATTTCTATTCAATTAATGTCTCAGCCAGCTGGAGCAAGAATAATACGCATTGACACGGCTAACCATGAGAAAGCTCTTTATTTCTGGTTAAAAAATGTCCAGTGATCACAGCATGAAGTATATTACTTTGGTCTTTTCCTGAAAAGATGAATAGTATTAAAATATGGATTCATAATTTCCCCCCATCATGAGAAAAGAAAAAAAAAAGGCTGAATTCAACGCTATATTTCCTAGTAAAAGTTTCATCGTTTACTTGAAACTTGATGTGACTGAACTAGTTCATGGCTGACATGATACTCCTGCCACATTTGCTAGAACTGTCCTAGTGTAAGCAGACTGGGCAAAAAAACAAACCAAACCAAACCAACCAAACAAAAAACACCACAAAGCCAACAACAAAAGCAACCTTTTCTAATCTTGTATGAGATTTAAAATCAAGGAAAATGAATGCCTATCTTCCTTCTTGAGAGACTGAGATGCTGAGAAGGAGCTGGAACTAAAGAACATCCTACATAGTTCAACAACTCTTCCTCATGTAAATATATGCATACATGCAAAGTGAATGTTTTCTGTATATTGTATGTAATTATATGTGATTATGTGGACCTCTGTTTTTGTGTATATACATATATATTATTCCAATCTAAAAGCTCATTTCATGGATGGTTTTTATGCAATCACCTCTTAGGGGCATGGAGGGGATGGAAATTTGCCTCATAATGTACGTGGCCTCGTCTAGTGTTTTTACTTACTGGGAAGATTAAAGCCTAACCAGACTTAATAACCTAAAGTGTAAGTGCTTAGCCCTCCTGTTGGAGCTATGCTATAAAAAAAACTTTTGGGATATTTTTGTCTACTTACATTTCAAATGAACAACCAGAAAAAGGGTATTAAGTGACCAGTGCTAACTGCAAGTAATTTTGATGCATTGGGTGTGGTGGTGAGGAAATAAACAAGGCAATTTGTGCTTGTGTTTGTAACAGTACGGCAAATCTATCAGACCTCATTAGTCATAACTAACCAGCACCCAGAGAATGTATTTTTTTTCCCCTCTTTCTGGTGGTTGAAGTCTCATAGATGAGAGTAACTGTGTGATCTTTACCACAGACAAAAGGCTGTCAGCCCCCAGTGCTTTGATCAAAACAGTAGGGACCTTTAGCTATGAGACCCATTTAGCTACATTTCCTACTCTAACTGCTGACTTTCTCCTGGGGAAAGATCTGCTCTGTTGCCTCCCACAACTGTCTGTCATAGAGGAAGTGCTCAAACACAGCTTTTTCTGTGATTTAGACACGCAAAGAGTAAAGTTGTGTCTGATCATTGCCCTAACTGGGCAAAGCAAAAAGACTTTTTGTGACCTTCTATGCCCTTTGTATGTTTTCTTTTGAAGCAGTGGGCAGAAAGAGTGTTAACAGGTTTTTCAGTCTAGAAAATGGAAGCAGAAAGAAGATCCCACAGTCATGGAATTACAGAATCATAGAGGATGTTTTCTACCAACTGCAGAAGAGAAGAGGAAACAAGAACCTAAAATTCAAGAAACATAACTAGGATTTTAATCAAATGTTCACTTTCATACTTGAACATGAATGTGTGTTTATGATCCAAGAGTGCTCATAAGACTACTGCTCAGCCTTTTTGAGAGCTTTCAAAAAATCTAACATTTTTCAAAGTCAATCTGAAAGCTAAATATCTGCTGTTTATACTGTATCCATGAAATATTTCCAAATAAGTGAAGTGTACTCAGTTATAAAAAAATAGTACTCATGTGCTATTTTTACAGTGCATGTTCAACTGTTAGATGTATTTGTGTATGAGATACAGAAATATTAGTATATTCTTAAAATACTGCAAATTGCATAATTAGAATCACAGAGGTTAAAAGAGATCACTGGAGATCATCTAGTTCATATCCCTTGCTAAAGAAGGTTCCCCAGAGTAAGTTGTTGAGGAAAAAATCCAGGTGGCTTTCAAATATCTCCAGAGGAGACTCCACAACCTCTCTGGGGAGTCTGTTCCTGGCTCAGTAACCTGCAAAGTAAAGTAAAGCAAAGTAAAGAAGCTCTTTCTCATGTTTACATGGAGCTTCCTATGTTCAGTTTGTGCTAATCGCCCCTTGTTCTGTCTCTGGGCTCTACTGAAAAGAGCCCCATCCACTTGACTCCCATCCATTGATCCCAAGCATTTACATTTATAAACACTCTTTATCTTTTCTCCAGGCTCTTCTCTCAGGCTTTTCTCATAAGGGAGATGATCCAGACCCCTAAATATCTTTCTAGCCTTCTGATGAACTCTATCTGGGAGGTCCCCATCTTTCTTCAATTGAACAGCACAGAACATAGTACTTACGATGGATGTGGCCTCAACAGCACAGAGTAGAGGGTCTCTGCTGGCCACATTCTTTTTAATGCATCCCAGATACCATTAGCCTTCTTGACCGTAAAGACATACCACTGTCTCATGAGCAAGCTGTTATTCACTAGCTCTTCTCTGGCAGGTCAGCTCCTAACCCTTACTAACGCATGAAGTTATTCTTTCCCAGGTGTAGGGCTCTTCACTTGTCCTTATTGAACATTATAAGGTCCCTCACTGCCAAATTTCCAGACAATCTAGGTCTCACTGAATGGCAGCAGAGCCTTCTGGTATGTCAGTTCATATCTCCACTTCACATCATCAGCAAACTTGCTGAAGTTGCATTATCTATCTTCTCATCCAGGTCATTGATGAAGATGTTGAACAAGTCTACAGCTAGGATCAACCTTGGGGAATATCACAGAACGGCCTGGCTTGGAAAGAACTCCAAGGGTCATCAAATTCCAAACCCCCTGCCACAGGCAGGGCCACCAATCACCATATCTGTACTAGACCAGGTTGCCCAAGGCCCATCCAGCCTTGTCCAAAACACCCTGGAATGGAGAACCCAAAGCGCCCCCCAAGGTGCCCACTCCAGAGCCTCACCACTCTCTCTGTAAAGAACTTCTCCCTGACATCCAGTCTAAACCTTCCCCCCTTGAGCTTATAAATTATCACTAGCTACAATCCCCAACTAGACTCTGTGCCACTGATCACAACCCTCAGAATTCTGCCAGCCAGCCACTTCTTAATCCATCTCACTGTTGATTCAACTATCCCATATTTCCTGAGCTTATCTACAAGGATGTGATGGGAGACAATATCAACAGCCTTGCTGTAGTCAAGGTACACAACACCCATTCTCTCTCTTCATCTATCCAGCCAGACGTGACATCATAGAAGGCTATCAGAATGGTTAAGCATAATTTCCCCTTGGTGAACCCATGGTGATGACTCCTGATCACCTTCTCTTCTATTTGCTTGAAGATGACATCCAGAATAAGCTGTTCCATCACCTCCAAGATAAAGGAGCAAATGACTAACCTGTAGTTTCCTGGCCCATCTTTTTGAAGACTGGAGTGACATTAGTTTTCCTTTAGTCTTCAGGTACTTCTCCCATTCTCCATAGGAGAATCATGGGCAATCACTTCTGACAGCTCCCTCAACACTCATGGGTGCATCCCATCAGGTACCAGGTGTGGATTTGTGTGACTCGAGTCTACATGATCTTCCTTGTCCAAGGGGAACTTTTCCTTTTCCCAGACTCTCTCTTACCTCCAGCGTCTGGGTTTCCCAAGGGACAGTAAAGCCTGAATCAAAGTTGTTCAGTAAATCCACCTTCTCAGTGTCTTCCATCATCAGGGCACTCACCTCATTCAACAGTGAGACCACATTTTCCCTAGTCTTTCATTAGTGACATACTTAAAGAACCCTTTCCTCACCAGATTTAATTGCAAGTAGGCCTGAGCCTTTCTTGTTACATCCCTATATGCCCTGGCAATGCTCCTATATTCTTCACAAGTAGCCAGATCTCTTTTCCACATTCTGTAAAACAGACTTCTTCCATTTGAGCTTTTCTATGAGCACCTTCTTCATTCATATAATGCGTTTTTGTTGCAATAATTATAAGTACATAGTTAACATTTATTCATATACATTATTAACTTTATTACCTTTTTTTCTTCTTAATAGATATGTTAGAAACATGCTATATTAACTGAATTAGATTCATATAGTAATTTTTAATCATTTATTGAAATTTGCAGTAACTATCAGTAGAAATAAACTATGGCATAAATGCACATTAACACAATCTAATTGTGCTTTAATTGCAACACTATCATTACAAAACATGATCAGACTTCCAACACTTTTCTAAAAAAATAATTATTATTCTGCCTCACTTTTTGTCTGTCAGCTGTGAATCCTGTGAATCCTCTATCTCCAGTATTTCTTGAATGGGTTTGGCAGTCTCAGCCATCCAAAAAAGAGAATTTCAAATGTTATTATGAATATGTCCATATGCTTCATGAAAATCAATGTTCATGCTAATAAGAGCTCTGAACAGAGCATTGGTAGGGAAAAACTTTAGTCAATATAAACTCTCTAGCGTGGCTACCTACCACTCAGCCATGAATAAATTCCTGTCTGTTTATGACATCATTAAACACATGGAAGGTGGGGGCTGAGGACTAGAAATGAAATTTTCTGGCTGCAGTGAAGATCCTTATTTTAAAACTTTGTATTCTTTTACAAGGTGCTTATTCAGATTTTATATGCTATTAAAAAATGTAAAAAATTTTTTTATAATTGACTATATTTTTCATTTTTAGATAGTACCTGGAGAGTTAGAAGACATGTGAATACAGAATTGTATTTGTTTCTTGAATTTTTAAGTCTTAGACATCTTAAGTAACATTTTGAATTTGTGAAAGTTATGCTCCTTGTTTCTGCTATATTGTGAAGCTAACAGCCTTATTCCATATACACAAGAGGTAGATGATTCCTAAATCATTCAGACAGAGCTTGCACAGCTGGGCAATTCTGGTAAATTGTCAGAGTTGATCTTCAGTACAATGTTTTGTTCAGGATGTTGTGATGTCTCCGAGCCACAGCAGAATGCTTGAGTGTGGAATGGATAACAATTATCATAGAGCAGGAAAGGAAATTAATGAAGAGTTACATGGCATTTAAAAATGAGTTTGCTCTAATCTATCTTAACCTTTGCTCTTTCTGTAAGAAGTGTCCTCAGAGGAGCACTCCCCAATTCAAGACTGAAAAAGGAGACAGAAATGTAACTGTTCTCATTTTTAAGTAAAATCTGAGTTATTATGATTCATTTGGAGTTTAATCCTGTGATTTTTTATCTCAACATTATATGACATCATTAAAGACATCTTATATTGTTTTTGCCTATGGTAAGAAATTATGTCTGCTTAATCAATTCCATTATGCATTCAACCATCCATGACACATCAAAGGCTAATAAGATTTTTTTAAAACTTTGCTTGCTTAAAATGATTTCCCTCCAGATCAAGATGCAGAGCACAAAATATTAATCAGTTTAAATAAATATCAAGACTACCCAAATAATATGAATAATTGGCACAGTGCAGTGCCTACTGCCCAGTTCCCAACAGCTGGTCACACTGGCACATGGCACCTTCTCAACAGTCTTTGAGATAATGACTTTGGCATCTGCCGATGAGTGTTTGCTACTGCCCACAGAATTTACAACTCACAAGTGGGAAACAGAGGCTCCAACAGAACTTTTTTATGCAAGGTCTTTGAAATTTATTAATGTAATGCAAACACAAGCCTTCCAACCCATTAAATTGTTGATGTTATGCGAATCCACTCTGGAATTGCAGATCCTCATTAACATTATTTGCATGTTAATCTGCATCTTTTTAATTAGTGATATTATTTATGCACATAATTTTCGTCTACTGGTGCCAAGGCTGAAGCGCATTAATTAATCTACTGAGATGCCAAACTGTTTATTTTCTCCCGTACTTTTATTTGTTTACATGGTGTTTTGGATTCAGGGAAAATAAAAAAGAGCCTCAAGAATAAAAGCAGAAAGACAAGATTAACTAAAAGCTCTTTTTGTTTTCATAATTTAAATTGTAATATTAGCCAAATGTTGTGTTTCTTCCCTCAGAGATCGGTTATTCAGTTACATTACCTTGATGTATTATTAAAATTTATAATGGACTCTGGAGGCTTCTTTTAGTTCTCTCCTTCATTTACAGAATATACTCAATGTTATTTTAATCTTCCTACAACGCTTCCATGCATAGGCAATGATCAGTTCTCCCTTGCGAATCTCCAGTGCTGCTCCACTTTGCACAACTGATAAACATTTAAATAAGCCTTTTCAAAAAAGAATAGCATACTAAAATTATTAACCCATTAATGGAGTTAGGATTTGCCTGACAATTCATCTTTCTTCAAACTAGGTCAATTGCAACATTTATCTAATCAACAGCACTGAACTGGTCTTATCTCTGAAATAATGCATGCCTTACACACACAAGTCTAGAAAATTAACTTCAGCATTACCTTTGACTCTCATACATACTTACGTATTACACTTCTTCATGTTTCCCTCTCTCTTTTTGTTCTCTTCCTCTCACACATACGCTGATTCACCTCTCCAGACAGTTTTTCTTTATCTAAAAGAAGCACTGCAATATTATCTCTTTCCTTGGACATTTTCAGAGAGAGAAGTGAGTGCCAGAAGCCCATAGGAAGGTAGAAATATATTTTCAGCACTGGTAAAATCTTGTATTTGTAACACTGGATGTGCTATTTGACATCATATTTTAAAACTGTGCTGTGCGCGTGCACAGGAAAACTTCCACTGGACCACAGTTGAAACCTTGTTCAGGATGGGTACCAGACCACTGTGAGGAAATGTTAGATTTAGTCATTGAGGGACCATCTGTGTAACAGGTTGAAACTATAAGATGGTAGCTGTTAGAGGCTCTGCGTAGGCTTGAAATGAAAGAGTAAACCCTTGGAGACATGGATTAGTGGAAGTGAACAAAAGAAGCTCTCAAATATGGAAAGTGCACTTCACTTACAACCAAGAGATCATTTTCCTGTGTGATTTAAGTATATATGCATGAATACCATGTACAACTTCATGTACAATATTCTGTTTTCTGTTACTGAAATTTCCAACCCCATCCCCTTTTATTTTTTTCACGTTCTCTTTCTATTGTTATGATGGTCAGTACTCATACAACCTCAGTCGATTCTGAAAATGGAGAGTTACATAGCCCGTATGTGACTAGATGAGTATGCATGCTCGCTTAAGCCACTTCTCAAGCTTCTCAAGCTGGTTTCCCCACCCTGTCTCTGTTAGCTCAACAGAATACCGGTTATACTGACTCTATAGTCTCATGAGTGAAACAAGGCAGGTGTTCATCTTATACTGTCAGAGGAGTATGAAACATCTATGGTGGAATCAAATCAATGCTTATCAAACATGGCTTCTAAAAATTACGTTAACACCATGCAATTTTTGTCAATCACCAATCTTCAATCACTTTAGTTAAACTTGGGGGAAAAGGCTTCTATCTAATTGCAAATATCAGTAAAATAAACTAACAAATACTCTACTTCCACATCTCTGTATTCAACATGTAGCATGCTTTGGAAACTGCAATTTAAATACATATTTATTAAGTTTTGCATTATAGTCTGTATGTCACAGAGTCACAGAATTGTAGAGGTTAGAAGAGACCTCTGGAGATCAACCAGTCCAATAACCTGGTAAAAAAGATTCTCCACAGTAAATTACACAGGAAGGCATCCAGATGGGTTTTGAATATCTCCAGAGGAAAGACTTCAGAGCCTTCCTGGGGAGACTGTGCTAGTGCTTTTGTCACTCTCGAAGTAAAGTTCTTCCTCAAGTTTGTATGGAACTTCCTATCTTCCAGTTTGTTCCCATTGCCCCTCATTCTGAAAAGAGCCTGGTCCCATCCACTTAACTCCCACCCATTAGATATTTACAAGCATTGCTGAGATACTGATATGTGTCATGTCTCAGTAGAAATACAATAAAAACAATACACAACATTATATTTCATTCTTGAGAAATTCAGGATGACCTTGGAATTAAATTTTCTCATAATTTATTGAAAAAATGGAGCAGAATTAAGGCTTCATGTGCATCTTTTTCATTCCCCAGTATCAGTTAAATATTTATATTTTCTTAACATATTTTTCTTAATGAAATCTTAGTATATATTAACATAATTTAGTGTGACTGTGTATATGCATGATATAGTGAAAGACAGTATGGTAACAGAGGATAACAAATCACACACCTTTAGAGAGGGAATTGTTTATAATGACTTCTGAAGAAAGAAGAACTGATAAGTGACATATAAAACATATCCCAGCAACATAGCCAGACCCTACCTGAATAGACTTTATGTATTACTTTTGGTATAAATTATGGAAGTGTGTTTCATGAATATTTTAGATTTGCTGTAATGTTTTAATCTTGTGTAATTTATGGGTTTTTGTTTGCTTGTTTTCACACTCTGGTTTTTAAAAAAATCAAATGTTAAAATAAAAAATAAAACTTTACAGACACTCCCTAATTAAATTAAGTAATGATTCTGGCTGTGGAAATATATGCTAATGGAATCACTAATTAAGTTAAGAAATTGCATACAAAGGTGCCTATACTTACCCCTTACAAGTCTGATCAAAGGTGAATTCACCCCACTTTACGCACAAAGCCTGCGTAAAGCCAGAAATAGAATATACATCACTAGACTTGTATACTTGTTCTTTAATGATGTTTATACCCATTTGGTACTGGGTAGGATCATAAAATGATCACATTTATTATTAATATGAGAAACATGAACTAAATTGTTTGTCTTTTTTTCAAATAAAAGAAACACAAAGTGAAATCTCTCATTATTTCCTGTTCATTATAGTTTAAGGATATATAAGTTTTTTGCCTACCTTATTATTCTGGGTATATTCATTTAGGGCCAACTTTTCACTCAAGGGATAACTCATACTGATTTTCCTATTTGCCGCATACCAATATTGGCACACAGAAATTGGGTTATTGTGCTTGGAAATCAGTAGTTGGAAGTACATAGAGTAATCTTACCCACACGCATTCAAGATTAATTTGCATTTTCCACAGGTGCATATTTCTGAAATTTCCTGAAATATTTCCTCAGCTCAACTTGGTTACAGAAAGCATGTTAGGTGTTTAAAAGGAGAAGAAGCTAAGTTATTTACTGAAATTCCCTTTAAGTACAGAAAGATAGGTGTAGTCACTGAGCTATCACATGTGTAAGTGCATTCTACAAACATTGACTATTGCCTAAGAAATTATATTATCTCATCTGTGAGTAGAATTTCAATAATTACATCTTGCAAAATATTCCAAAGAAATCCACATTTTAAACTGTGAAACAGTTCTCAGAACATTTTCCCTAAGAAACAATTGTTTCCATATTTTTATTTGTAATCACTAAAGTGAGCATGTCTTATTTTATATATTGACCCAAGCCTTTTGTTTACAGCGTAGGCAAAAGTCACAGGCATTTTTCAATTCCTTTACTGGCTGCATACGTAAGCAATCCTCAGATGTTCATAGTCACACAACTGCAGAAGTTAATTTTATAAACATATCCCCCAGTAAACAGAACATTCTTTTTCCAGGTCTTGCTGGTATAGACTGAAAGCAAAGCAAGTTAAATTTTATTCACTTTCCTTGTCATAACAAAGAAAGGAAAATAACTTCTATTTTATTTTAGGAGAAAAAAAAAATTATTATGAATTCCAGTATTTAAGAGAGTTCATTAAAACATTTTAATTGCTTCATGAAAAATAAAATAAAATGTAATCTGGAGTTCAACGTTTTTCTACCTTAAATGCTTTGACATTTTTTCTTGCACTAATGTTGCTTTTTTTGTTGTTTTGTTTTTCTGCAAATCATGGTACAGTTTGATGTGATTTTTTTTCCATTCTAATGAAATTGTTAAAAGAATAATTGTTTTCAAGTAGCAGATGCAGCTTTAATGAGACTGAAACAAACAAACAAACGCTTAAACACTCCCTTTCTAACTGAAATGCACAGCAACAGGGAAAAACAGGAATAACTGAATTACAGACAAAAATCTCAACAAGTTTTTCGCAAGCAGTATTTCTCTGAGAAGTTGAGCAAATTAGTCCCTTAATCTGATGCTTATTGATCTTTTTTTTTGCTATTATTATTTATTTTTTCCTGACTTTCCTTCCCTTGGTTAGGAGCATTTCCGGCTTTTCAAAATGCTGAATAAAGTAGTAATGATGCCAGCAGGTAGATTGCTAAATGCTTTGCTTTATAAAAACATAGTTACTCCCAGGAATATATTTAAAAAATTAGGTAAAATTTGCTCATCTACATCACTTTCCATCTATTGTCGTTCTTTCTTCTCATTCAAGCAAGATCAGGTATGCATAGAGAGGCTTTTAATACATGGTGCTTTGTGGTGGACTTGATAGATATTATTACTTTTCTAATACTTGCAAAAATATTAAAGATTGCAGAGGTATCTTTTACAAAACGCTGATTTCACTGAGTCACTCTTCTCTTGATCAATTTATTTTGATTCTATGTTAAGCGAACATAGTGCGGTGACATTTGCACTAGTGCGTTCATTTACACCCTCTTTAATTATAACCGGTCTCTAAAGCACTTTCACATACTCTTAAATATAGCTGACCCTTTTTATATAATTTCATTTGGCTGTTAGTGTTTGGAGAACATCCAGCAAAGCACTTCAGCAAATTCAATAAAGTACATACTGTAATTAATATAAAATCCAATAATGATGGCAAACCAGCCTTCCTAGAGAATGCCTGTTAAGACATCATAATTTGACTATTGGCATAAATATTTTTACTGAATTACATAACAAGAGTAGTTTAGAACTCATCCTGTCTTAAAATACAAGCTCTAAATAAAGTACTGTTTATGCAAATCATATCAAGCATACTGTATGGACACCTGAAATTGTAGAGTGCGAATGAGCATACTGGAAATTTGTATTACTATTTGTCCTGTATTGCAGCTGTGGAGGATGAATTAATATGTAGTTTCATTTCAAGGTTTGGTTTTACATTTACTTCAATAGCAAAAAATGCCAAAGAGATGCAGTGAGCTGTGTTGTTATTCAAATATTTGTTCCAGCGTTTATATTCATCTATGACTGTGCATAGAGGAGATAGAAATAGTATCTTTCATCAACAGCCATTAAGTAAAATCAAGCAGTTAGGGTAATTTCACTTTGTGACATATATGCCCCCTTAAAATATCTATTCTATATGTCAAACTAGATAATGTAAAAGTGGATTTTAATGGGAATAATGTATCTGACTTTAAGTGTACCTATCATTCTATATTTGACAGGCAGCATCATAAGACTTTCTAAAATGCAATAATTTTGGCATTCTTCTCTGTAATGACCTGTCCACCCAGAAGAATTTCTAAACTAGAACAATGAATCTGGGTCTGAACAGAAAAATAAACTCCTCACAATCAGCTTGTTTTCAAGATGCTTCCAATGTTATTATTCCATTAATAATGCATTTTTAGTTGTCAAAACTGATCAGCATCATAGTTTTTTTCCTAGGTACTGTTTATTATAAATCACTTCACAACAATACATTATTTTGAGGTGAATAAGAAACAAAACCATTCACTGTCAACTGGAATTAACAGTCAGGAAGCTATAGTCTTTTAGATGGGAAATAGGAAAATTAACATTCAGAAATCTGTTTTAAAATATCAGAATGTACTTGTTGACTTAAGAAAATGAACAATGTCTAGTCAAGCAGAAAGATTAAAGTTATCTGAAACATTTCCTAATTGCTCTTGTTGGCTAATGAGAAAGAAATGTTAGAGGAATAAAAACTTTTTTGAGAGATTCAATTGGGGTTTGTATCAAATGTAAAATAGATATTATATTTTATGAAGAACCCTCTCAAGAAATCAGAACTATTTTAATCAAGCTTTACTGTTGTAAAAATATGTTAATGTTATCCTCAGACCTTTTAAGACCCTATTGTTTACCAATTACAGAAAGAATTCAATTTCCACATTATGTTTATGTATGTTGAATAGAGAGGAGACATTCCATCAGAGAGATCCCCATTGCTAGAACAGATGGGCATTGTCTCAGTACTGTTAAACAGGGCAATATGGAACATTTTATTTCACACATAACGCAAACCTAGTAAAATTAGCTCTTTTCAGTGCTTTTGACACTTTGGAGGAGAAAATCTCTTCTCACCTGGGGAGATGAGTATAAGACATCTGAATGAGTTTTGACTTGGGGAATTTTATATGTAAAAACTGACATTTTCTTTTTTTGGTTTTTAACCCACTGCCCCAGGTCCCTAGAAAAGCCAGTTAAATGCTAGTGAGAAAAAACTGTGACGTTCACTTTCTTTTGTCTTATGTGAAAAATCAGTTTTCATACTAAATTGTCTTTATAATTTCAATAAAAGAAATTATAGTTAGTTCCTTCTCCTTAGTAATGAATTTCACTCCTGGTGATTTCAAGAGCTCTCTATGAATCTAATCAAATGTCATTACTTAAGATGGGAAATTGAGTCATTAGGAGATGATAGTATGAAGGACTTCATAAGCAAATAAAAGGTGTATGCCATTATCACTCAAAAAAGCTCCAGCCATTCTTGTGCATTAATCTTGATTTCCAGTAATAAATGCAAAAGAGTCAAGGTACCCCCGAGAGAAATATCTTGGGGAATAGTCATAATCCACAGTTCCTTCTGAAATATTACAAACTGCCAGGATACTTGTCTGCTAAATGTCTTCAGAGCTCCAAAATATTCAAAAAATCTTGGAGCATTTCCCCTGAGCTCCTCAAACAGGTGGTGGTAGTTCCCTAACTACAATATTGGTAAAATAGTTTTGAATATTGTGTTCTCATTCCTGCACGTGTTAATGAATCTCTTCCAGCATCTTTGCATTCTTAGCATCAAACAGTAGAGACTGGAAAGAACAAAAAAAAAAAAAAAAAAAGAATTACCCATATGATCATTTCCTGCTAGTTGTCTTAGGTTAATAATACCTTAAAAAGAAATAAAGAAAATATTAGTACCCTCCAAAAGGAGAGTCACACAAACTTAAAGCACAAGAGTGTCTTAAGAGTAACTAAAAACTTTTCCTATAACTCTGAAAACTTTTTGTATAATCTAGTTAGCTCATCTGCTAGATTGCTTCATTCAACTATTTGATTTTCTTCCTTCTATGTTTGTAATATGGCATAAAATGCTAAAAGAGTGTAACTGTACCCAAACAAATAGGTGTTTATTCAGTGCAGATGAGTAAATTTATCCACATACCTCACTAAACTGAGGTATGTGGACACTAAATTCCATTTTCATATAAATAAATAACAGACAATAGCCAGGTGAATACTTGTCTGGCAGCAACTTCATTTCCAGGAGGATTCCACAGCTTCAAATAAGTTAATGGCACAATCCAAACTGCCAGGAAAAAAATAATCAATTTGCTTCATTTTTCTAGCCTATCTGGGATGTTCTAACCTAGTGCAAATAAGTAGAAAGGCGACCCTGAAGCAAATAACAAAAAGAAAAAGAAAAATTGTCACCACCACCACCATCACCAAAAACAAACAAACAAACAAAAAAAGCACCAACAAACAAACAAACAAACAAACAAAAAACAACGAAGAAAAAATATAAGGACATTAGGTCATCTATCATTCCAGATTCCTAATAGGATGACAAAAATTTTCATATCAACATTAGGTGACTTTTTCTTGGGAATATTCTACCATGGGCAGAATCTCTGCAAGCAAGTCTGCACGTAGCTTTTAAGCAAATACCCAACATAGATGGCTAAGATTAACTACTACACAAAACATCAGGTATGCTCATCATATGCATAAGTTTTTAGTGAGGTGGAAAATATCAGCCTTGAAACAAATCCGTCCTTACTAAGTTATCAGCCTCCAGAGCTCTTTTTTTTTCTTTTATGTCAATGTTGTTATTTCTGCCATTGTGTTTACTTTTCTTTTCTTGCAGAGTGTTAACTAATATACTCCCTCACAGCCAAAAAACATTAAACCAGGGCTGAGGTTCTATGGCAATATTTCATGATGTGGAACTGCAGGCAAGGTCCCTGAATCCCTATCCTACAAGTTACGGGAAACTTTTTATCACCATCAACCACAAGAAGCATTAGTAGCTAAAATCAAGGGTTATTTGTGCATTGTGCAGTATCTCTTTCCAAAATTACAATATATACCTGTACACTTTGACATACACATCCACTCTTAAACAAAATAGCGAAATTCCAAAGCACTATCTGTAATTCTATATTTAGGTGATTTGTTTTAAACTCAGATCAAGGAAATAGAAAATATTTTTAAAGATTATATGGAAATTATTCACTTATTATTTTTACTTAGACAATACCTTCATGAAGACAAAGAAGTTAAATATATACATTATCTTTGCAGATAAAATTTTATTTTAAAACTTCAGTTGTTCACTTTCATTGTGGCCAAGCCTGACTATTTAACACTCCTCTGTGATGCTTAAAATCTAATGATTATTTTTCCCCTATGGCCTTCCTAACTTAGAAAAGAGGGTTAGAAAGAGCACTTTGATTTGTACAAGTGCACCATAGCCTGTTGCACACCATTCTGATCTGAGGGCTGTCAGTTCTTCCAGCCATCAAGCCACTTCTGAAGAACCAGAAACCTGTCAAGTACTACTTTCCATCAAAAAACAAAAAGGAAATACACATTTTGATCTGGAAATTCATCTTGGACCATGTACATGGACTTGCCGATGACAACTGCCTCTCCATGAGTATATAACATTTTTCTTGTATGCTTACATGAAGTCTGTATCAATCAAAGCATACTCGAGTATGTGACAAGATGCTGAACTTAAGAAGTCTGAAGTCCCAGATGATTTTCTAGTTAAATAGAATGTGAAGGAGATACGAGCTTTTGACCAAAAAATACTTCTCTCATTGTAAGAAACTGCATTGCCACAGGGAAGAAAAATCCAGTTAGAGGCTACTTTTCACTGATTTTGGAACTAAGAAATTTTAAAAACAAGTTAAAAAAAAAATCATTTCAGCAATGAGAACCATAATTAAGTAATGACAAGTATTTCATCAAGGTAAATATTTATAATTCTTGAGGTAAATGAGTGGTTATTATTTAGAATATAGAAAAAACACTTAAAATATATTAATAGGACTAGATGTTCCATATTTACATTTTCAGTTCAAAGTGGAGAATCATCTGTAATTCTTTACTATAATAATATTTATTTATGCTACATATGTATAAGCTGAAAAATATTGTTGTTGACAACAACATGGGAGAATAAATTCATCAGGGTTTCCAAAACTAGAAAAGTTTTCCTCTGCTGTGCCATGACCATGAGCTTTACTGTCAGGTCCCTTCAGTGTTCAAGAACTATCACATTCTTAATAGCATTAAAATAGCGTGTAGACCATGAATTGGTCCTAGTGACTTTACCTAGTGTAAAGACCTACTGCTTGTTCCATCCTGCATCCCTGATATGAATAAAGTTTGCTATCCTCAGTCCTGGTAATAATTTAACCTGTTGGCTTAAAAAGTACTCTGTTCACACATGATAGAGAACAATATTGTTTTCAAAGAATTATTCCAGAGACCTTCTTCGCATGACACTTAAGTATATGCATGCTGAGGAATAACCTTTATATGTTACGAATTCAGGGACTCTGCAAATATTTTTAGCTATGGAAATTTCTCCTTTGAGCTGACTTTTTTTCAACATGATCTTTTTTCTCTTTCTCCATTGTAGCAAAATCATTTTTCTCAATTTATTATGCAACCTCAGTAATACGGTTTCTAAAGCATGAAACTGTATCACAAGCATGCCTTGGCAATAATGTTTGTCTAAGGTCAGCAATAGAAGTTGTACACCCAGAGACAGTGACTTTTAGGATATCAAATACCAGCAGTGAAAAATTCCTATTTTGAACATAAATTTTGGCTAAAACTAAAATTGCTTGACTGTTACAGCATTTCAGCTCTACTGATGGCTCTTTTAGAGATACAACTACCAAAAAGATTCGGAAAATACAGAAGTCAAAGTGTATTAAGAGTATATCTTATCCAGAGGTAAAATTCATTGTGACAGTTATAAATGTTACTATTTCTGCTTATTTATAACATCTAATATGTCCATACTAGATTAATATAAAATATTCATATTATTCATACTATATATTTTTTCTCAAACTATATATACTCCCACAACTATTTTTTCTTTAATATTATTACACCTATCTTTATGAAGTGCAAACATATTTTCAGACATCCAGAAAATACTGCCCACTCCAATCTGCAGGTATGTAATATTCAAGCATCACTAAAACGAAGACTTGTTCAGATGCAATGCAAAGAAAGTACCCAAGGATGCTGCAACTATCTCTACAATCATACTACTTCTTTTTCAATTCCCTGTGTCTCTTCTAGGTTCAAACACGCTTCACATTTTCCTCATTTTCTCCTTTCCAATTTTGGATATCCTCATTTCATATGATATAATGGCAGATGAACCAAGGGAGGCCATATAATTATTCACTAAGCTGTTCATTAAAATTCTGCTCTTCTAATTTTACACATTGAATTTTTCCACTTGCTTCTGATACTTTTTTGAAGCAGAGAGTCCAGAGAAAATAAACACTCTCAGAAAACCTCCAAGATGCTAACAGAGGTAGGGAAACAGATCTTGCAATTACTCCAAGGAAAAAAAAAGCCTTTGCAAACTGATCAATATTTCAATTATAAGGTGGAATAGACAGTGGCTAATCCTGGCCACCTCCTAAAACTTCAAGCTTTTTTCTTTTAACCTATCAGTCCTTCCTCACAGGTAATTTCTCAAAAACAGTATAGGTAAATTAAGAAAAAAATTCAGATGTTTTTTCCCAATTTCTAAAGAAGTACTCATTAATGAAACTACCCCAGTATACCTGACAATCCCAGGATTTTCCTAGATCTGTGAATTTTTTCCAAGTTCCTAGATATGTCAAATAGGAATACTTGTGGGTCATTTCAGGCAGGGAGAACATCATTATCATCATCCAGCTGTAGAACTTCCAAACATCTAAAGTTTTCACTAGAAAACCTGTGGCATACAGTAGGTCATATGAGGCAAGATACAAACACTTTGCTGCTGTTCATCAAAGGATGCAGTCAAATTAATTCTTTTCTCCTACAAAGTCTTTTCTTCCTCATTGTCTCACTCAAGCTGCTAAAGTGACATGATACTAATGTGAAAAACTTACCTGAATTGCTCCCTGTCCTTTTCCTTACAGTGTTAACACAACTGAAGCATTTACTATGCCTGAGGAAAGAAGTCTGAGGAGAGGTTTCCTGTAATCACAGGTCTGAGGGCAAAAGCAACATGTTAAAATAGATAGAAGATGTAAACTGTGGCCTTGTTAGGCTGACGTGTCTGAGTAGCCTATTAGAGAAGCATGAATTATACGCAGTTTAAGCAGACGACAAAATTGTTCTTTGTTTTATCAGAGTTACAAAGGTTGGTGGAATTCCATTCATATTTTTTTACTTCACTCAGCAAAGTCTCTGATAAGACTATGAAACAGCATGATTAGAATTATGATTCCAGCAGGTGATGATTCGAGAAGATGATCCTGAAAAGACTGCAGTGCCACCTGGGGATATACTGGCTAACGGATTGAGAGTTTGCCCATGCACAGAAGCTTTAGCATTTTCTGTCATGTAAATAGAAGAACATGGCTGCCCAGAGAGTTTGTGGGGTCTTCTCTGGAGACATTCAAAACCCACCTGGACGTCCTCCTATGTGACCTGATCTAGGTGTCCCTGCTTCGGCAGCGGATTGGACTAGATGATCTTTCAAGGTCCCTTCTAATCCCTGACATTCTGTGATTCTGTGTAACAGATCAAAGCAGACTGCTAACAGGAAGGACCCTTTCAGGAGAAAAGTGTATTAAATAAAAAAATAGCACAAGCTCCTTCAGGGAAGTTTTCTAATCATGCCCTTCAAGTAATGACTATACTCTCAGACATAGGGACCTTTCACTAAGGATCAACTGTGAGAGCTCATGCCCACAGCTAGATACAGTAGGAGCAGCAGGAAGTACTGTATTTTCATCAGTGCCTGTGAGAAACCTCACTTCTCATTTTGTGTCATGGACTGAAAGGAAAGACAAGAAGGAAGAAGTCTTTGGGAATTAGAGTTGAAGACACAGAGGAACAATGACAGTTAGAATCATCATATCTAATACTGGAGCTGCTGATGTTCAGCAGAACACAAACTGGTCCAGCCCAAATTTTTTGTGAAAAAACCTCTAAAGGGCAAGACTGCATACTAAGAAAATCATTCAAACGTAGAAGATACATTTAGAATAGAATAACAAATTGATGGAATCAGGAGGACATCTGCTTGATATTAGGTTGTGACCTGTTCTTTTGCTTTTTTAAGCAAATGAAATACTAAAGCTAATCACTGTAATGATTGTATCATATTTCTGACTATTTGAGAATATCCATTGTGCACACTTTTATCAGCATGATCTTGATTTCAGATGTACATACTGCAAAATGATTCATTGCTGAGGAAAATCACTCTTTAGCGTCATGAGGTTCATTCTAGAGCATGATGCCAATATTTTGTGCAAGAGCTGAAGACTCCACAAACAATTCTTTCACCTCATGAAAAAAGAAAGGTATGTTCTCATACACATCCAGGAGAAAAATTATTCTCCATTCCCTGAAGGTAGTCCAAAATTTGAAGGTGTTCAGATATTTGATGCTAGACACACAGTACTGGAAGCACTGGTCAGTTGTTATTTTAAGCTCTATGAAAGACACTTCTGCCAAGTGCTCTAGGTAAGCTACAACAAGGCTCAGAGAGGCTTACAATGCCCTGTGTTTCACACAGTATAAGATGCTAGGGGTAGGATGCTGAGCATCAGGAACCATCTTCATCTACACATTTACTTGGACAAAACTACTTCTCTAATTCTGCTCCTCTTCCCTCCACCCATGGCTGAAGATGGTGATGAAAAGGTGCCAAACTGAGAACACTAATATTAATTGCAAAAGAAGACAGTAGGATTTACCCTATACCTGAATTTAATCAGCTAGGAGATTAATGTGTACACTAGGTGCCTCATACAATGATGTGCTACAAAGAAATCAAGAGTATGACCAGCATGCAATGAGAACACACATCAAATTTTCTATTGACCGTAGCTTCAGTAATCCATTCTCGGTCTTAATTTTTTTTTCTACTTATCAGTCTTTTTGTCTCCTGCAAACTTCAAAAAAGTTAATTTTATACTGTCACAGAATTATCAATGTTTTCAGAAATAATAACTCAAAATCATGACCTACAGTGTCTTGTTAGAAGCAAAATTGCTTGCTGATCATATCTTATTTATTATTTTATCTTGAGGTCTGTCAGATAGATGATTTTTAATCCACTTAATGTGTGCCATGTTGATTTTGTATCCTTCTTAACCAATGCATTCTGTAGCATGAAACTAAATGTTCTGTAGAAGTCTAAGTATATTGTATCAACATTATTACTTTATCATCCTAACTCGTAATCTCACAAAAATATCAAATTAGTTTGACAAGATCTATTTTCCATAAAACCATGTTGATTGGCATTAATTATATTCCCCTCCTTTCATTATTAATCAAGTCTCATACCAGTTATCCCATTGTTTTCTGCAGAACTGATGTCAGGTTAACATCACTGTATTTACCCCACTTTCTTGTTTACCCTTTCCCATCCTTCTTAATTTTTTTGTCATTTACTAGGAATTTTATATTGTTCAAAGAACTGTTAAGAAAGGAAATCCCTAAGTTTACTGGTTGCTGTTTCTGTCTTAGATCTGAAACAAAATTTTCTTTATCAGAATCCTGATTCTTTTCCTACATAGAAGAAACGTTTAGCAGATACTTTTGACTTTTGCACATAGTTATTACTCAATCTAAATGTACTTGCCTAGCAATGAACCTGTGCCATTTTGAGGACAATTTTTAATTTACATAAAAATTTCCCAGTTCTTCACAGCTAAATATTTTTCTTCAGTCCATTCAATTCTGTTACAAGTTTTCTGCTTTTCTTTGCTTCTTTATTTGCTGTAATTAACTTTGCATTTCTTCCAACAGCTACACATGCTTTTGTTATTTTTCTAGCTGTCTTCATCTTCACTTAGCATTACAGCTGTTTTTGTAACCTCTTGTTCCTTCTTTCCACAGTTGTAACACTGATATTTGGGAGAACAGTAAAATGTTATCAAAAGCCCTGCATAATAATTTCTTCTTTTTTTCTAATTCTATCCATTCAAAAGATGTGCTTTTTAATCATTTTCAGCTTTCACAACTTGGTCCTTGTGCTAAGAGCCAATTCAATAAAATACTGAAGCTACTGTGAGATGTGAAAGAAAGACTGATTTCTTAGACTCTGGTATCCACAGCAGATTCTAAAATTCAGAATTAATAGTGTATTTCTAGTCTGCCTGTGGAGGGTGGAATACAGGCAGAAAAAATATTAAGCAGAAAGGTAGCTGAAGCTAGCTGATAAAGAACTTTATGTGAGACTTGTTTGAAGGTCTAGCATTTTCTAGAGCCTTCAGAAAATTATTCTTATTCACAACCTTACAATTACTGCCCAGAGTTCAGAACTTTCTCCTATTGATTGGTATCTGCGTTGGTCCTTCCCAAGAACTGAGTAGCCTTCCCTCTTTTGTTGTTTCAGAAGATGACTAGTATTTGTAATAATATTCTACGTAACACCTTAACAGTAAGATGACTTGCCCCAGTAGAAGGCAAAAATGGGTCAAGGTGATTTTTCCCTTATATGTCCCAGTTAGCGCAATAACCCCAGTTTTACATATAGATATTTAATTGTACAGTATTACAGATATTTAATTTGTACAGAACAAAATTAACAAAGAAGATGGATATAATTCCAAGATATGGAGTTACCTGATAATATTCTGCTTACCTGCAGGCTTCTAATTCCACAAATCTTGCATTCCTTTCCACGTTTCTCCAGGAAAGATGAATACTCAAATATTTTGTAATCTATAAAGAAGGAGGTTCTCCAGAGACTGTGAGAGCAAAGCCCTTTTTGAATTGTATGAAACACATTTGAATTCTTACACTTTCTTGATGATTATGGTAGCTAGTAGACAGGCATCATTTGAAACAGCTTTTTTTAGGGAATATCTTGAGACTGTTAGCTTATCTTTCATTTACAAATTTTCTTCTTTCATTTCAGTTAAAGTTGGTATTATAAAGGTATTATCTGCTTAATTTCTGTATTGTGGAGTGTGTTCCTCAGGGTAAATGTAACCATATTAAAAAATACAGAAACGAAAGTTTCAGGAAATTCTCAGATTCAAATGAAATTCTAATACTGTAACTACAGGTTGAAGGAACTGACTGTGTGAAGCTCAGTACCTGTATGTTTACACAGTTTGGTGTAAGGAAGCAGTCTGAAGAAGTGTGAGAATTAATTTTTTTTTTTTGGGGGGGTGGTAATGTTTGTTTTTTTTTCATGAAAAGTTAACAGGTCTTAATAGTTAAAAGCATTCTGATATCCAACTAACATTAGGAGCTGTGAATCCTTTTGCTCCAATTTCAAGGGACTAGAAGATTGCCAGCTTTCCTTTTGCTCACAACTTCTCATTCACACAAAGACGGCTGTTTCACTCCAAAAGAGCACAGGCACAGCCAAATACACCTTTGAAACTCCTGTTCAATAAGAATAGAACATTTAAGCAGCAATGAACCACATGTGGTGCTCATGACATCTAAACTTTTTAAAACCTACTTCTAATTAAATTTCAAATGAAAATTGAAAGTTTTGTTTTGATTTGTCAAGTCCTGTTTAACACAGGGTGTGTTATGCAAGAAACCAATTCTTTTCTTATCCTATGATTCAACAGCAGAGCTCAGCTTGGGTGCTTATACTGATGGACCATAAGGCTTCCTACTGTAGGGCCTGAGGCAAAACATTTTTAAGGCATTTGAGTTCCAGAGGACATTCAGCAGCACAGAAAAGCAGCACTAGATATGTCTAGTCTTCTAGACATATCACAAAACCTGCACCTTTATTTAGGCTTTTCCAGATGCTGAGTGAATGAAGATTGTTATGGAGGACAGTTATTGCTTGTGAAATGCCATGTAGAATGTAGAATTTTTGTTCATGATATTAGTCTCTTCTCTCTGATGATAGTACTGATGATGACGTAACAGCATGGAACTGCATCAGGAGACGTTCATTTTGGATATTAAGATTATTCATCAGAGAGTGATCAGGCCCTGCAACAAGCTCCCTAGGGCAGTGGACATGGCCCCAAGCTGACAACGTTCAAGGAGTACCTGGGCAAAGCCCTCAGACATAAGGTTTAGATTTTGGGTGGTCCTGTGTGGAGCCAGCAGTTGGACTCTATGATCTTTCCGGTCCCCTTCCAATTCAGGATATCCTATAAGTCCACAATTTAGTTGCACTCATACTTCAAAACAGTTACATGTTATTAAGTGAATATGTTAAGTAAGTTTTTCTACCAAAATTACGCTGTTAAAAATAAATTTTTAAATACATATAAACTTATTTAAACAAACTGGTGGCCGTGCAAACTGAGATAAGAGTATTTAAGCCCCAGATGAGAGCAGTGCAATCTGATCTGTGAATTTTAACTTTCCCCACTGAAGGATTTCAACAATGTTTGCTGTCTTTCTACTCACTGAAGAGTTCTGAGCCATTCAGTTTGTGCAATCATACATCCAGGACTCTTGACCCCTGAACTCCTTCTTCAGATTAATCAGAGTCAATGTAAAAATCCTTTCTCAAGCTCACAGAAAACCCATGACCACCTTTACAAACTTTCCTGCTTTTTTCCTAAGAAAATTCAGAAATCATGCTGTAAGTACAAGTCTACTTAAAATACATATTTGTATGTATACTTCCTAAGCGTAAGTAGGCCAACAAAAATAATCATCTTCTTATAAGTATGATGATGATGATGCAAATATGGCATTATGTGTGTTTAATTTTTTTCTTGTTTTTCAAAAGATGTAGTTACCACCATCTGTAGGTTTATATAAATGAAACAATATGCATACTTCTAATAGAAATGGAATTACTACTAAAAGAAATTTAACAGAAATATAATATAAATTTATATACTATGCTTTCAGATGGTTTCGAAGAAAAACAGGCTTCTAGACATTATAAACCATATAAAACTTTAATTAATTGCACTTGAAATTGTGTATGGTCTGGTTTTTTTTTAAGCTAAATTTACCACATACGTGTTATTTTGTTTTGACTTTATGCAAAGAATTCTGTGTGTATAAGAGGGCTGCTCTTAAAGTAAAACCTCCTTTTTATCATGTTTACCCATGATATCAGGGGTGGGTGTTGGTGGTATGGCAGTAGAGATTGAAATGTCCTACCAATATTCTGTTATATTTTGTTGCTTTATGACAAATGACAGCAGAGGGGCAGACAGTCAAAATAACATCTAACATGGAAGTGTGTATGAAGCAAAGTTCTATCACTGAACTCCTCCATGAGGAAAAAAAGGGCTCCCATTAACATTCGTTGATGCTTGCTGAATGCTGATGGAGACCAAACAGTGAGTTTGAGCACAATGAGGCAATGGGTGGTGCCTTTCAGCAGTAGTGACCACAGCAGTGGGTCACCTGCGCTGGTGCAGATTTTCAGTAGCGTGGCATGCATGATCTTGTTCATTGCTGGCAAAAATGCATAGCTAATGGTGGTGACTATGTTGAAAAATAGTCTTTTGTATCTGAGAATTTCCATTATCAGATAGTGTTTTTGTGTTCTTTGAAGCTATTTTAATTTCCATGAAAATAAATAACAGACATTACTTTTGGAGTAACCTCTGTGTGCATGTACGTGTGCACATACATACATACAGACATGCATACCTATATGCATATTTTCTGGTTGCACAGTAATGTAAAAAAAAATAAATTGTGGGGGACATTGTAGCAGAACAATATGCAACAGCTGCCTTCCTGTCTCTCAAAAAAGATATAAAGGATTGTTTTTCCTTTTACAGTGATCCTTTAAGTCATGGCAACCTTCTCCAATTGCCATTAATTCAACACCCTGACAACTTAAAGACAACAGCAGCACATGAGATCTAAAAGGAATTGTGTCTAATTTTCACTGCTAATGCATTGTATCTGCAGAACTGATATTAAAGGTAATTCTGCACATCATATCTTGAAACCAGATATCAGGAGGGGATGATGAACAAATTGAAACCTCTTGTGGGAAAGAATCTGACCAAATCCTAACATTCCATAGACCATTCGATTGAAATTGATAAGACTTTTGTAAATCATTCCAGTGACTTTGAAGAGATGAAAAGATAAAACCTGTAATAGTAAATAAGCAATATTTCCACAGAAAAAATTTAAGTTCATGTTCAGGAAGTATTTCAAATACTTAGTTTGATTTTGAAAATAAATATAAGCTAATAATTTTCTCAGTTATTTTTTTCTTCAGCTTTGTTTTAAGCGTAGTAATTTCTGCAAATTTGAATTACAAAGAACTCTGTATCTGACGTCTTTTTTTTTTTTTACTTTTTCCGCTTCGGCCTCCCTCCACATTCATCTGTAAGGAATGGGCTGACCTGCTACAAAAATTTTTATACACAACATGGAAAAAGCATCTACAACCCCAACCTTGTCTCAGAACTAAGAGAGCAGATGAAGTGGATGAAATTCAGCCTTTACTAATCTGCCTATTCCTAAACAGCTATTAGATCTTCAGAATAATTAGGAGCAGTTGTTAATTGACTCACGTATTAGATCCAGAATTCAAGAGTGTACAGAATGTGTTTTAAATTCCCCCCATACAGGAAACAAGGTAGTCTACAGTTCATTTTTAGCCATTCTTCAAACTATGGAGGTAGAATGATGTCATTGCTCTTCATCTTCCACCCTACATTATCATGGTAAAAACCATCAGCTTCAGATTTTGTTAGATCTAGGCTCAGAATTGACCACTGATTCAAAATAGGTATTTTTAAATACCAGTTTATACACTTGGAGTGTTTGATTTGATCTGATTTTGGATGAGGGAGAATCTTAAAAATAGAACACAAGGAAGATGGTATTGGCATACTATATATCTAAAATACTTCCAGTGCTCAAGATGAAAGATTTCCATGAATTTTCCTTAAAGTATTATAAAACTTTAATTTAGAAAAGCTATATCTTCAAATGATAACTTATTTTGAAATTGAAATTGAAGACAGTAGTATACATAGAAGAATGTCTATTTAACAGCGAGATAAGAAGCTAATCAAGTGCTTCTAACAATTATTTTCTTTGTCTGAAACCAAATAATTCAATTTTATTTTGGTTAGAATCCTACAAATCTTGTCTCCCTTCCTTCCTTCCTTCCTTCCTTCCTTCCTTCCTTCCTTCCTTCCTTCCTTCCTTCCTTCCTTCCTTCCTTCCTTCCTTCCTTCCTTCCTTCCTTCCTTCCTTCCTTCCTTCCTTCCTTCCTTCCTTCCTTCCTTCCTTCTTTCCTTCCTTCCTTCCTTCCTTCCTTCCTTCCTTCCTTCCTTCCTTCCTTCCTTCCTTCCTTCCTTCTTTCCTTCCTTCCTTCCTTCCTTCCTTCCTTCCTTCCTTCCTTCCTTCCTTCCTTCCTTCCTTCCTTCCTTCCTTCCTTCCTTCTCTCCTTCCTTTTTTTGATAATAAAATCTTTTATAACTTTATACTTTCAGCGTTTATTGAAATTTATAAATTAAGTCTTTCAGTTAGATTTTAAATCTAATGTTCAGAAACTCATATTTGCTTTGGAAATGCGAAAGGTGAGTTTGCTTACATGATTCCACAGGTTCCCTATGTATCAGTACTTTGGTGCATGTAATCATAAGTAGTTTCTTTAAGTAGTATTTTTCATTAATATTTTTCAAAATTCCTCAAGTGATTTCCCGTGAAAAGGGAGGATCTAATTGGATTTTTAATCCCTAGCTAATCAAGCAGCACATTGCATATATATGTTTTGTGTAGGAACTGAAAAGTTCTTTCCGCTGCCCTATTATAAGAAGACAAGTTTGGATGTAACTTGAATCAGTAGAAAAATAACTCAGTAAAGTCCCTATACTGTATAGATGTTACATGAAAACAATGTTCTCCTTTCTTTAAAATGCAGCCAGTGCCTAGCCTTTGATGAGCCTCTGGAATAATGGAGTGCCATGGGCTATTTTCTTCTCGTTTCTATAGCTCAATGCAGCGCTTGTCTCTTCTGTTTGTTTTCAGCTAATTGCCTCAAGATCTAATAAGTTAGTGATGATGTACGTTGAGCACCAGTGACCCCTTGCCAAAAGAAATATTATGTCGCACCAAAGTTTAAGGAGGTAGGTTTTTATCAGTCAAATATGTTTTCCCTAAAAGGCTCTGATTTCCACTGTGTAGGTTGTAAGTGGCATTCATGATTGCACTGGTTCTTTTAAATGGCTAAGCCAGAAATAATATGTGAGAGTAAAAGCCGATGTAGAGGCCAAATGCTAACCTACTTGTGTTCTCTTATTGTTATAATGCTTTGGTATTTGTACGCCTCAAAGGAAAAAGACTTAAGAAATTTCAGACAACGTTCAACATTAATCAGGTGTTTACTTACATTTTTTCTCAATAAATATAATTTTAATGATTTTCTTTAAAATGCTCCCTCCTTACCCATTTTCTTCTTGCTACAGCAAAGAAATTCTTGGAAAACAAAGGTATTAGTAGCTTTACTTTCAACAATATTGAAATTAATAACATGCTGAAGCAACTAAGAATGAAGCCTGTAGAGAGAACTTATCGATTCTGTATTAAATAATATTACACAAATTGCAAGTTAAAATATATTTTCTTCTTCACTAAGCAAAACATTGCTCTGGGAATGTTCAGTTATATCAGAAGCAAACATCTGCCTAGGAACTTTTCTGAGATTTTCCAAATTTTTTTAGTGGAAGCTGCACCCTCTTTTCCAAGATGTTTAGGAGATAGCCTTCTATGGAAAAAGGCAAAAATTAAGAGTGTTATGGAGAAAAAAAAAAAAAAAAAAAACAAAAAAAAACCAAAAAACATTTGCCTTGCATGTACAGTCATCATATGCTTTGGTAAAAGAGCTTTTCATGTTACAGGGCAGCACCAAAAATAGTCTAACTTTGTAATACTCTAGATGATATAAAGTCCCTAATCAAGTTATCTTCATGCTTGCTGGAATGAGCAGCTCTGAGTTCAGTAGAAATGCCCACCAAGGAGTCCCAAAAAGCCAGCTTGATGGCAAATAGCCTCTTCAAGTAGCCATCTTGAAACACAGTTGGAGGTTTGTGCTGGAAACCCAGAGCACAGCTAAGTGATACTAGGTTTATTTAACTATTCTCTGTGGCTACCTTTTCTCCTTTTTTAGCTTGCACACTCTTGCCCTGTCTTTTGCACTGAGATGTTTGTGCTGTTAATGAGATAGTTCATTTCACTGTCTGCAGAAAACTAAACCCCTGAGGAAAGGAAACTATTTCCTGTGATAAGGAGATGAACATGCAGCTCAAGAGAAATAAAAGCCTGCAAGATGTGAGGGGGAAAATTCACGTTCTTATAATTTAAAAGGTTGTGAAACTGCACCCAGCTAAACTTGGATTACATTGACCCTACTTCCTACTTTCCCTGACTGAGTGCTACTTCCACATTTTTCATACCCTCACTGGCTCCAATTTGGCCAAGTGATGATCTATCTTAGAAAACTATTCTCTGAAAAAAATAATTAACAAAAAAAAAGATTTATCAATCATGCAACTACCACAGAACAGGAGGTATGGGTACATGGGTACATACCATGTGTATGGGACACAATCCAAGTTCCTTTCCATGCCCAAAGGGATATGAGCTTGCATTTTTTCAGTGTTCAGGTGAGTGCACAGGCACAGACAGGCCATAGAGTACGATGACATTGAGAGCTCACACCCTTATCCAGTGACTATTGTGCATAAACAGTGAAACATGCACTACGTCAGAGACTGGAAGGCAAGACTAAAATTAATTTGCCTCAGAACTGTATTCTTTTCCACTCCCTGTGTTTCTAATGCTCCCAAGCAGTTTGTTGTCCCACAACACTTAAAATAATTGCATCACAAAACAGTCAAAACCATATGGTGCTATATAGAAGATCTGAAAGAGAAAGAAGAAATGAAACAAGGTATCCTACATCTTGTGTGACTGCTCTAGTCACTAAACTGTTGGATGATGGACAATGTTATTTTCTGTTTTTGTTCCTTTTCACATTGTGCCAAGTCATTGCTTACCTCAGGAAAACATATTCCATTCTCGGTGAAGTAAGTGAAGGAAATATTGCTTTGAAAGCTTTCGACACTTAACTGAGTGTCTAAACTGCTTGGACTTCCCCAGAGAAGAGGCAGTAATCACAAGGCCCAGGGATGAGCATCTGGATGTAAAGGCAGAGGAACTCATGAGAAAAAGAACAAGCCAATGAATTTCTGGATGCTATTGTGGTCAGATGGTAGCTGAGAAGGAATCTTGAGGCTCAATGTCTGGGATTTAAATGTGGAGCTGTAAGTCCTGCGCCTTTTAGGGTACAAAGTTGTCACAAAATAATTTCAAGCAAAGTAATAAACCAAAACATTTACAGCCTAATTGAGCTGTTAAGAAAACAAAACCAAACCAACTAATCAAAAAAGATTTATATATATTTTATATTTATTATTTTATATTTATTTTATATTTTATACACAGATATATTTTATTTAAATTTGCTACTATATCAGATATTATCCAGAGTTCACGTCTAATTTTATATATAGTAAATAGGAAAACTTCTGGGATTTATGTATTAAATATCAGGAAATTGGTTGAAACTGATGAAAAGTAATGAATAATGTATAATGAAACAAATGAGTGACCGTGCATGATAGGAGCAAATGCACATCACAGTACTCTGCTTAACAAGTAAATATAAGGTACATATAAACTTCTGCCTTCAAAATAGCTAAAATTGCTTTTGTAGAGTTTTTAAGTAGTCATAAACTCTCATTCAGGTTCTGCTTTCAGTTGGAAAATAGGAAAATATGTACAAGAAATATTCTAGGTACAAAGGATTTTTTTTTTCTTTCTTTTTTTTTTTTTTTTTTTTTTTTGCAGATAATACATTAATAGCTAGGAATCTCACAGATTCTTAATACAGCTAACAACATTTAGTAACAGTAAGAAAAAGAGTTTACAATAATATTGTGGTTCAGTTCTATCATTGCATTTTCTTATACATTGGAATTACTTCTCTTAATGTATGTATATAAATACAAGTGCCAGTTAGAAAGGGTTAAGAAATGATATGACAACATTTGCAAATGCCAGTGCTCTTCATATTGGTCAAAATTAGAGAAGACTTTGAGAAGCTTCACAGGGACTTATTGAAGCTAATACAGTTGGTATTTTGATGGTAGTTAAGAATCAGTGACTTTCTAATGAAAAGAAATGTACTCTGGAGAGAATAATGTAAAGTCAATGAGATTGATGCTGTGCTTAAAGTCAAGTGTTTATGTGACTGCCATGCTGAATAAAGATGGCATTAGATTCTTAAAGTTAATTCACTACTATATACATTGAATCTTGAAATCTTAATGATTCTTTACCATTTAAAACTATTATCTATGTAGACCAACACTGCCTTTTTATTTATTTTTTCAAGTTATTTTTTCATATTAAAAAGTTACCCAGTTTGCAATATCATTTACAATCAAGAACCATTGTTAAATGAGTTTTTACTACGCTAATCAACATTATCAAATTGTGTAGTCAGGCTGGGAGGACTAGAAGGATTTCCCCAAATCACTGCAACTTATTCAAGAAAACATTTAAATTTTTTTAAAAATGTAAATTTACCAAGAATGTCCATTTTTTTCTAGGCAGCAGAATATATACATTTATTTTCCCCACTGTATCACTTTCTCTTGTCTTGGATTAAATGTCCAGTATAGTATTTAGTTCTTCCATTATTTTATGATGTTGTTAAATACTTATTGTTCCATACTTGAGAACAATTTGACAATATATTAACCAGAATGAAAGAAATAAAAATATATGTTGCGTGCATGAGTCTTGATTACTTGCAACATTGTTTTCTGTAGTGTGATTTAACCCCTTTTCTGATTGAGATCATGTTTGCTATTCCCTTTGTTTAAAATATGTCTAAGAATTCTATTTCTACTGCAAAAATAAATGATGAATTATTTATACATACCAATTATTTATTATCATTTATGCAAAGCTTGTCATATTATGCATGCATAAAGGGATTAAATCACTGTTAACCCATAATGCCTTTAGGGGTATTATACGATAGGCAAAAGGTTGCTTGTGTTTACTATTGTAGATAAACATATACATTAAGAACATACATTTTGTTTATACAAATTGCCACGCTGAATATCAGTTCTGTTAGGAAAATTAAGTGTTTATTGAGCAATTGGTTTTCTAAGTAATGCTCAATTAATCTATTTAATGCAGTATGCTTACTTTCTCTAGATTGAAAATATAAGCTTTTTTCAACTACTGATACTCAAGTAGAATTTAATTCAAATCTGAGAAATGGTAGTATAAGAATGAAGGCCTTCCTTTTCTTTGCTTTCTCTGTGCATCCCAAGGCAGCACCTTCATCAGTTAATGATGCATCACTGCACTTTAGGATTAAAATAAGTAAATACAATTTATAAAATGTCAAAATAATACAATTTTCTATTAATTCCAATCAGTCTGAACTATAAGGCAAATTCAGGAAGACAGAAGTTTTAAACTAGCATAAGTAGATGGAAAAATTAGATGCAGCTGCTTTCATAGAGAACAAAGTAGTAGTACATCAATGTAGTGTATAGGCCAAAATTATGTTTAGTATTAAAATAATAAAGTGGTCCATATGTTTTGCCATCGTGCTGTAAAAATAAGACCTTTTATGAGGTTTGTACAAAAAACACTTTTTCACCTTTAATAAACAAAGAATTAAGAATTAATTCTTAAAAAGGGATTAGGTTGTATGTGTGTGCTTAAGGACATTTCATATGATGGCAGTGTGAGAGTAATTCAGCAAGAGTCAAATGACAACTATTTAATGCAGTCACTCTCCAAAGCTGCAATATCTTGTTACAAATATGGTTCAGGTCACAGTCTAAACACAGTTAAAGGTCTCAACCTAGTTCCTGAAGAATGTGAGTTCGCATAACAAAACCTGGCCCTCGAAAGCACACATGCAAGTCTCTAATCACGGCATTTTTGTTCTCATTTTTTCTTGTCCCTATTCAGCAAAGCAACATGTTGGTTTCTTAACCTATCCCAGTTCTACTCCCACAGTGGCTTAATTTGTTTCTGTTCACTTCAGAACCTATATGTCCCAAGGATCTGTTGTTTTAGCTGTTATGGCACTTTTAAGATTTTCCTAAGTAGCCAGCACAAACACGTGGGAGCATATCCCGATGCTGAAGGCTGAGAAATTGAAAATAACACCAAGTCCTCTGGCAACAGTACTGGGAACAGTTAAGTGATCTTGATCAACCAAACTGAAGGAAAATGTATAGCTGTTATTGTATGTTGATTATGAAAAGGTCAGGTCAGAAAAACAACATCTTTTCCTAATTTAGACAGACTACAATTAAGTCGAAGGTTGCCATTGTTTTCAGTAGATTTTCATACTGGATATCGCAGTCTTGAATAACCAGAATCTTTTTCCATACATAGCTCCAAAGTGGGAAGAAGCCCTTCTGAATGCCAACTCTTAGGGTTTAGCACAGGCCCATCTGCCATGCTTAGTCACGTCTGAAACCTAGCATAAGCTCTTGAGGCGAACTTTACACTAAAAGCATTCATAGGGAACGAGTAGCTTCAGCCCTGATTCAAAATTAAGTCATGAAACAGAGCCCTACTAACAAACAGTTTTTTACATCATAGATTAATGCCATTACATCTTAATGTTCACTAGATGCAAGAGCCTTTTTTTAACCAGCTGCACTGAAACAATATGCTGCAAATAAGACTATCCCCTTGTTTAGGCTTATTTGACAGCAGAGAAATGCCCTGATCTATACTGTGTTATTCTGATTAAAACCAATACAAGTGAGATCAAAATCAAGTCCACTGACTGTAAAAAGCAAAAGAATGTATTAAAAGAAAAAGTAGTTTGAGGGCAAGTAAAACCTCTAGCTTGTTTTTTTAATTAATATTTTCTTTTTGCGACATAGCCCCAGGCATCCAAATATATATTCTTCTAATCCCACTTGACCTCAACACAAATGTTTATGCCAAGGGTTTTCTCATGTTCCCAAGACTGGGGCTTAGGATAATGGATTCTACCAAAGGGCATTCTTGCATTTTTCTTCTCTTCTTTCATTTTGAACCACCTTTCTATCCATGTTTTAATCCTAATTCTCATCTGTCCCATAGATATGATCTCGTGTGTAATATTTCTATGGATGATACACTAAGGGCTCTGCCTACTACAATCAGTACTAATGAGTGCCTTCTTACCTTCTAGCTACAGAGCTGAAGTAAAATAGGTTCTGTTTCAGAGAGAAACTCTGTACATATTGCTGCTATCTTATTTCTGTACAGATGATCCACGAAGTCAAACATTCATTACTTACTATAAAAATAGTAAGAAGAACAGATTTTGAATTTTTTTTTCTGCTTGAAATAATAGATTTTAAAAATAAATATTCCTTTTTTTTTTCTTTCAGTTGCTGTCATGATTTTTGCAAAAGATCAGAAGTAGCACTGCTGTCAAAAATAAAAAAATCAGCATTTCATTATGTATTAGAGTTGCCAGAAATGATGCACAAGATTTTTGTGTGCAATTCTGTGTGCAATTCTTAGTCTGTCAGAAAATGCAGATTCACACTGTAACTGTGTTTATAAAATTAGTCAAAGTAGCATGTAAAAATGTTGTCACTTGTATTTATTAATCAAAATGAGCTTGCTTTGAAACTTTGACTCATGCAAATTAGTAACAGAAAATTAAGATGGAATTTTCTTTTATTTATCTGTAAACACTTTGATGTGTTTCCCTTGGTGTACAATAAAAAGTGTTGTGATATTTTTTTTGTAATATCACCACTAATGCCTCAACTTTAATTTTAGATGTAAAAGTTTGTCTTGTATACTATCTTGAACATTTCAAAGAGTTCACAAAAAATCTTGATAAAACTTATTGTTCCACATCTGAAAAAAGAAAAATGTACCAACGTAAAATATTTAAAAGTAAAAGCCTGTATTTACTGCCTGCCAAGTTACATTTGAATTGTGTTTTATTTGCAATAACAGTGACATGACATACTGTCAAAATATCCTGATGTAATAATTTTTAAGAACATTTTAATGATAAAAGGGAAAAATGAAAAGCCAATGGATGTAAAAATTACTATTTTATCAATTACATAGGGGAAGCATCCTGCTAGTTTGACCACTTCTCATTTTTGAATTTGTATTGCTTGTGTATAGATGTTTTTTATTCTCATTCCTTTAACAAATTTTATCTAAAACACATTTAACAGTTTTAACCAACATCTTTGCATTTTTTTGTCTTCAATAGGAATAGCAGCTAATCAACACTACAGCCTCCAAGTGTGATTATGATTTATACTGACTGACTGCATAACAGCAATGGAGTTTAAAAAATGTAAGAGGAATAATTACAGAACATACTCTACCTTGCAAAATAAGAATAAACACAAATTAACCTATAACAGATTTTAAAAAATCAAGATCAGAATAAGTAAAAATCAGAATATAATTCCCTGAGTCAGTATTTATATACTGTCTTCTCTTTAGAGCATCTTTATTTAGGATTTCTGGTAAGTTTGCCATGGAGCCTACAGAGAATGTTACTATACCTCACAGTATTTGAACACAGGACTATGACTCTTCTTAAACTGTATTTCCAAAATGGATAGCCATTTATGGGAGATACTGATGGATGATAAGTTTCTGGTTGTTTCCTCCTGAAGGAAAAACACAAAATGCCATAACATTTTTCATCAGAGTTAATCATCGTCCAAGGATTCTGAAGAATAAACGTTTCAAATCCTGATAACTGATTATGGAGGAGAAATAATTTTAAAACTGTTGCAAAATACAAACAGGTTGTAGTATGTAAAACACAATTCCCCATGTAGTCATATGCACATACACTGATATTCATTCCCTGAATCTTAAAGTAATTTAAAAGGATAATTAGTGTGTAGTGTCTGAATTGGCTCCTCAGAGGGTTAGTGTCCATCCTGTTTGTCACTGTTTCCAGCCTAATCCTGTCTAATGAGGGTTTATGTTAACATGGCTAAGCACTTGCCGATATGCGCTACCAAGCTATCTAAGCTTAGAGAAGACATGCTGTTCAAATGTCACTGCCGTTGGCTATCATGCTATAAGATACTGATTATTGCTTATTATGTTTCATATTCAAGAAGCTGCCACTTGTGCTTGTTTGTAGACTCTTGTAGTTCTTATGTAGGTAACAAAAAATATCTGTGTTTTTCCTAGGTGTAAATTTTAATGTCTTTACTTGCATACCTGTTAATAATTCTCTGTGAAGGGCAATACCTTTGATTTCCTGCTTTAAAGTATTTAGAGTCAGCTAAACAGCACTATGAGAAAAATAAAAACAAAATTTAAACATCAGTTGAATATGTATAAATATTTATATTTTTAAATGTTATGCAAATGCAAATATGTATATACATCAACATATTTGGAATATGCTAGAGGTTTCCTTTAAGATAAGACAATAATTTCTTCTTTTCTCTTTCCTTTGTCATCCTTGCTTTAGAAGCTACTGGACTCTGTACAGGAACATTATAAATCACAGTCAGGCCATTTCTCACTGGCTAGTTATGATTATCCTTTGCAGGTAGGAAGACATCCTACTAGAGACTGAAACCAGAGGTCAGCCTTCAGATCTGAGATTTGGCTCAAGTTTGTTTTTTCTTCCTGTCCAGAGAAGGTAGAGACTCACTCTTGTTATAACTGCTTACATTAGCTATTTCTACACTGCTGCTAAAAAGAAGCCTCGGGAGTGCACACAAGCAGCTGACTCGCATGTACTCTCCTATCTACACTACTGCCCATCAGGTTGCCTAAGGCCAGCCTTCAGGCAGCCCATGAGCAGTTTGTTTGGCATATCTGGAGTAGCGCTAAGCTCCTAGACACATCAGGGATAGAAGGTCCTAACCACTGACTCCCCTACAGATGCAACACAAATATATCAGGACAGACCTTGACACAGTTTCAAGTGTGCTGGCAAGACCACTGCACATTCCTTACCTTCTGAAGAAGAGTCCTCTTGACTGTGAACAGCCCTGCCTAAGAACAGTCCCAGATCATTCAGAGATTTCGCCAGTGTGCCAACACTAAAGGCTGAGCTGCAGAGTGCAAGGGGCAGCACTATCTGGCACCCTCCTATGCCTCACCATAGCCTGGGCCCCATCTTTGCAGTTTCCCAGTTTTTACCTTAAAATCTCAAACCATCTGGTTTGGTGCGGATGAAGTGGATATTATTATAATTCACCAAAACAAAAGTGCATATGTTTGTTTGTGTGTGCTTAAGCCTATAATCCCACAATAAATTAGCCTGGATGCTTACATTTTTGATCAGCTAAATAAATGGGAGTATTGCTGATGTATATCGTTGTAGTAGGTAGAATACAAAGCTGGAACCAGAGTTCAACTGGGAGTTTTGTGGAAGACCAACATTTCTCTTTCCATTGTCATCTTGCAATAGCTGAGTAAAATGAAGATTTGTCATGGCGTCAGCACCCAGGTAAAATTCAGTCAAGGAATGCTGCAAAGTTTTGTAAATCATACTTTTCTATGGATCTGAGTTAAAAAAATAACTGTTATGAAAGATGAAACTGAGAGAATTAAGTGGTGAATTTTTGATATTAAAACATATTGGTAAAAACAACCTCAACTAGCTTGGAAGAAATATTACTATAATTAGAGAATTAGCAAATAACAACAATTTCTATTTCTCCCTTTTAATATTTTTCCTCATACATTTGAAACCCTTAGAACTACATTTAACGTGATGCTGATTTGAGTTGGAGAAAAATCTAGAAAAAAAAAATCTTTTTTTTTTTTTTTTAAATAAGTAATAGTATGTCTAAACAGAATCAAATGTTAACATTCTACAGAATAAGTCATAACTATCTCATTTTAAAGCTGACATCATTATCATCACACAATAGAAAAATATTTCTCTTTGGTTATTATTAACAAGACCATAACAACAAACTTCCTGTCAGAAGAATTGCCATATTGTATCCAATACACTGGTCATCCCAGCCACATCTTCTAGGTAAGCTGGTGATGATTCCAGGAAAAGAAAAAACAAATTCAGCTTGACAGTTTATCTAAGATATCTCTTCCAATCTGAAAAGCAGTGAATTGAGTGAGCTTACACCTACATGTTGCAAATTGTGTTTACAATGCCCTTGTGCACTTGGAATAAATACATCAATCTTTTATGGTTTATTCATAATTTTTCTTTCTTTTAGGAAGAAGGTTCAGCAAAATCACTGTCTGAAAATTTCTAGTATTCACTGTATTTGACTATATTTGAGTACCAATTAAAATCCTTTGATAATATTAAATGCTAAAGTTGACGTGTAAATTAGCTGGTTGCCCTCCAACCTGATATGTTTTCAACCTGTTCAATCATTTCTGATATGATCATCTTCTTCAAGTTTGAAGATGATTTTTAAGAAGCAGCCCCATTCCTCATTTAGCTACTGCCTGGATAAATAGATATTTTATTATTAACTTCTAAAATTTGTTTGTGTCATGAACTTTGATGGAAAAAAAGCAATTGGTTATAAATGAGAATCTATTGAGAAAGTTTCCTAATAAAATGCCTCCATATCCTTTACGTATAGTCATTTATAAATTTCAATTTCTCAAGAGATAGTTGTGGTATCCCCTGTTCCCATAGTGTTATAAACACTGTAGGGAATATGATTTCCTCAGCTGCCAGAGCTCTTCCTTCCTAGAGACCAAAGTAAGAGTCCCACTGAGCTTTCTTGGGCTAGAAGCCATGAAGGTTATTTTCTGCTATAACAGTCCTGCAGTAATTAGTAATTACTGAAAGCTGAATCTGGTCCATTGTTAATTTATTTAAATCACTTAATTTCATTATATCATAGGCAAATTACAGGGACAGTTATAGTTTTGGCCATGCAAAACTGTCCATGGCCAAGATGTATAATGTTTCTCTAATTTGTCTCCAAGGGAATTTAATTAATTGTGAAGTGGACAATATGGCAAATGCTGGAATTTGTATTACTGATTAGCTCAATAAAAAGTTGAAATCCTGCTCCACTCATCCCAGCTGAGAGGGACCAAAAGACTGTTGGAGAACAAAGGTAGAGGCCTTTGTGCAGCTGCTTCTTTTGTCCTACTGGCAATTGGAGTTTTGACTTCTATTACTTGAGGCTATTTATCAGTAAAAACACACTAGAATGGATCCACTGGTCCAGTTAGCCCACCAAGCATCTAAAATTGAAAAACAGATGATTTCTACCATCTCTCAAGTTCCCAAACTAATTAATTTTCTCACTCCTCTAACCACATAAAGCAATTCTATCAGAGGAAGTGTGAGCAGAAGAAAGAGAATGGAGAAATGTAGGGATGCCATATTCACAAGAGGCAACTTTGGAATATTATAGATTATATTAAAGTTATGATTTTTCAGTGAAGATCTATCTTTATAGCGAACATTTCACACAGTAATTGACAAATTCTGCAGCAATTTAACACTAATCTTGTATCAGTCATTTGAAATATACAACTACATTATTCTAATGTTAATGAGTTTCAAGTGCATAATAAACTAATTAACATCCCTTGACCAATAATAAAGTGAATTTTTTTACAGTTGAAATAAAAGCTTCTAATATTCATACATGTTCACAAATTTCAGAAAATTAATCATGTTTTAGCACCAAGGTCATAAATATTTGTGATAAAACAGATACCACTTTTAGCTGTATTTTCCTAAAGTAAGCTTTTCTTCTTTTCATTGAGTTTTCACAGTTTAAACTTGTCAAGGCAAACAGGTTTCCGTATCCAACTAAGCAGGGTGTCTATCTACCAAATCTGAATCTTCCGCTTACATGGATTGTGCTCACAAATGAGTACTGTGACTATCTAAGAGTACAGATGAAGATTCAGTCTTGAACTGAGGACTCAACCTGAATATGATACACTTAATAAAGTTGAATTTCCCAAGGAATCACAGAATCACAGATTTGTAGGGGTTGGAAGGGACCTCCAGAGATCATCGAGTCCAACCCCCCCTGCCAAAGCAGGGTCCCTACACCAGGTCACACCAGGTCATGGAATCTCCTTCTCTGGAGATGTTCAAGACCTGCCAATGGAGAAGGAGACTCCATGACCTCCCTGGGCAGCCTGTTCCAGTGCTCTGTCACCCTCACTGTAAAGAAGTTCATTCGCACATTTGTGCAGAACTTCCTATGCTGCAGCTTCCGGCCGTTTCCCCTTGTCCTGTCTCCATTCACAACTGAAAAGAGTCCGGCCTCACCATTCTGCCCCCCACACCTTAGATATTTATAGACCTGGATCAGGTCCCCTCTCAGTCTTCTTTTCTCGAGGCTGAACAGACCCAGTTCACTCAGCCTTTCCTCATAGGAGAGATGCTCCAGGCCCTTCACCATCTTTGTGGCCCTCTGCTGGACTCTTTCCAAGAGATCCCTGCCCTTTTTGTACTGGGGAGCCCAGAACTGCACACAGTACTCCAGATGAGGCTTTACCAGGGCAGAGTAGAGGGGGAGGATCACCTCCCTCGACCTGCTGGCCACGCTCTTTTTAGAAAGGAAGATGAAGTATAGCAAGTACACATGCATTCCAGTTATTCCCATGATAGAATTCTCAAAAGTTTACAGTAAGAACAAAAAACTGGTTTGCTTTAGAAAGGAGGTTTATCCTATATTTGACATAATAAGCCAATTATATTGCTACTCCCAATTTCTTTTGGTTACAGCATACAGAATAGGTATGAGAACAAAGCCACAAGAAAAAAAAATTAGTAAATAGTACTATCAACTTTAAAGAGATGAAACCTTTTCTTCAAAATTGGATCACAAACTTTTCTTTACTGAGGTTCTCAAGAAATATTACATACATTTCCAGTACGTTAAAAACAAGTAAAGAAACTGGATTAGATAAATTAAGATTCCTGAGCAAGAGGACTGATGGCTTTCTAAATATCTGCATTATCTGTGTTAATCACTACACGCTTGATAATATTGCTTTTAGAGGTAACTGCAAGTTCTATAATGAAACATTTTTTTTATAAAAGAGTCAGAAATTATTCAACTCTGTCAATGCATTTTTCAGTTCTCCTTTAAAAAATATTCACAGACTATTTTGATTCAAGGTGACTGGAGTTGTATTAAAATATAATTAAAATATTTTTATTTTATTTTTAATCCATCTACTTGATGACTGAGACTGGCCTGGACTTTCTGTCTGACAGGATCACAGAACATCATACAAAGTACATGAAACACACAAGGAAAACAAAAATAATTTCAAGTGCAACTCAAAAATAAATTTCACTCAGCAAAAATTCTCTGGATCATTATCTGCATTTTTTCTGCTAAGTATTTTTCATGGTCAGTTATGTGCCATCTGTAATGTACCACTCTTTCCCTCACTGAATGTCATATGAAAGGGAAGGTGCTAAGAGGCCAGAGAAATACGGCAAAAGAGGAGTACACATTTTGCACATTATTTTGTTATGATGTCAAAGCACTATGTCTTAAAATACAGTGAAGAAGTCCATTGAATCTTTGCTGCTGCAGATCAGAATATTTTATTCACAATAATTTCAGCAGAAGTCCATACTAATAGGAAGAAATACTCCAGCATCTTGTATTTGTGGCAGTAAATTCTATGCTCATGGTGAGGTTTTTCAAAGCACAAGGCAGAGTCATACTCCAGTCTCTTATGGGAATGCAGTTTGTTCCTCCAATAAGCATGCTTAAAACCACCATTACGAAGCTCATGGGGGCTGTCACCATAAATGGCATATAGAAATTCAGGACAAATATCTTAATTTTAAATGCATGTGGTCCTTAAATAAAACAAAACTAATCTAAATAATTTGTAATTTTCAGCTGTATTAACTTAAAGTTATACTGCAGCATTTGAAATGCTTCTTTCAAATGGGAAAGCCTATTTAAATATACATTCATGGGATGTTATATATATACATGGTGTACATTTAAAAATTTACGTATTCAACATTACATACTTCATACATAATGAAGTCTCAAAATTTTACATTTTATTGAGAGCATACTGGTTTCTATTGTAAGTGTATTTTGGCAAGTTGCTCTGAAAGACCTCACTGTCACATTTAGCATAAATGTAATTTTTCTGTACTTCTTCAACATTGTCTTTAAGCTGTTCTCCATAGGGAAAATTAGTTGGGCAATAGGTCAAATCACTTTCAGCTCCTATTTGGTGCAAGTGCATTTAGCTAACTATGACCAATTAAATCACTGTGATTTCTGAGAGAAAAATATTTGCTCTACAGAATCCCCCTTCCAAGTAATGAATCGCTATTTACTAAATTCAAGTACAACTTTGAGAAGCCATCAGATTGTAGAATTCTGTTAATTCTGAAATGAAATGTCAGAGACTTTTTTTCATGGAATTACTACAAAAAGCAAGTTTGTCTGACATTTACTTCTGTGATATTTCTACCTCCTGACTGTTTAAAATAAAATTTAAAATCTCAAAACAAATCACAATCTAAAGTACTTAATCTCAACTGACTCTGTTGAAATCACTGTGGGATGGATTGACAGGCCTTGAAATATGTGTTACAATAAGATAGTTAAAGATCAGAATCTATTTAAGAGAACAGACTTAATAGGATTAATCTTCATCTGCAAGCATCTGTACATGAAGATATCTGATGTTAGAAGGTTCTTCAGTTAAACAGGGAAAGTTTTTGTCATTCAACTGAAACACAAGGAAGCAAATGCATAAAGTTGTGGGTAACTTCAACAACAAAAACTTTATAGGAAGTGAACAAGTTTTTCCAATACTCTTGTCCCAAGAGGAGGGACAAGATTTCCTAAAAGCTCCTAAGTCCCTTAGCAGAACTAAGGCAGGTGCAGCAGAGCTCCAAACTGCAACCTCAAAGGCTCAAGTACAGTTTCCACCCACCAGTGGAGTTACCTGACTATCTCCCCAACTCTTTAGAGAGCTCTCTGGGCACTGTGCCCACAAACAGCCCCACCTGAGTAGAATATGTTTGCAGCCAAGCTCTGACTGGTATCTGGAAAGCATGAGCTGCTCTGCTTGCAGCTCTGCGTAGTGCCAACCTGCATGTAGGCAGAGATTTCATGTGTGCATAGGTACACTTTATGACAGGTCCCACACAAAATGTGACCACACGTGTTCCCTTTAAAAACAAAGTAACAGCTGTATTGTTGCTTACCTCTTACAGATTCCCTAGAGACTGGAGCATTTGAGGCTCAGTCAATATCTTCTGTCTGAAAAGATTAAGAGCCACAGCTCCCCTCTCCTAGGAGACTGCATTAACCACAAGACACACAGCTGGGAAAGGAGGGGGCTGTTGCTGTTGAAACCCTTCATCTGCAGAGGAAATGATGCAATACCCATGGAAGATGTCAGTAGGAGTGCAAGAGGGAACATGACTTTGTGGCCTAGTGCCTACAGCATTTGTCTGGGAGTGGGCAGACCTACATTCTAGTCCTTACATTGAGAACTGTTTCTGTATGTTTTTTATTAAATAGTTATTAGTTTTGGATACTACAGGGCTGGGTTAATTAGGTTATTGAAATTAAATCTCCCACATTCCAGATAAATATTAATGAGAAAAACAGTGATCTATCATACAAACTCTTTGCTGGGTAAAGAACTGACTAGAGAGCTGGACTCAGAGAGTGGTAGTGAATGCAGCTAAATCCAGCTGGTGACTGGTCATTAATGGAGTTCCTCAGGGTCGGTATTTGGGCCTGTTCTGTTTAATATCTTTACTGGATGAGGGCACTGAGTGGACCCTTAGTAAGTCTGCAGACAACACCAAGTTGGAAGAATGTGTCCATCTGCCTGAGGTAGAAAGGCCCTACAGAGGCATCTGGATAGGCTGGATTGATGGGCTGAGGCCAATGGGATGGAGTTCAACTAGACCAAGAGCTGGGTCCTGCACTTCGGCTGCAACAACTCCAGTCAGTACCACAGGCTTGTGGCAGAGTGGATGGAAGACTGAATAGAAGAAATGGACCTGGGAGTGCTGGTCAACATTTATCTGAACATAAGCAAGCAGTGTGCCTGGGTAGCCAAGAAAGCAAATAGCATCCTGGCTTATATCAGAAATAATGTTGCCAGCAGGAGCAGGGAAGTGATCATCTCTCTGTACTCAGCTCTGGTGATGCTGCACCTTGTGTACTGTGCTCAGTTTTGGGCCCCTTACTACAAGAGAGGCATTGAGGCTTTGGACTGTATTCAGAGAAGGGCTACAAAGCTGGTAAGGGATTTGGCGCACAAGCCTTATGAGAAGCAGCTGAGGAAATTGGGATAGTTCTGGATCAGTCTGGACAAGAGGAGGCTCAGGGAAGACCTTATTGCTCTCTACAACTACCTGAAGGGAGGTTGTGGTGAGGTGGGAGTCAGCCTTTATTCCCTTCTGAGTAGCAATAGGACTAGAAGGAATGGCCTCAAGCTGTGCTAGGGGAGATTCAGGTTGAATGTTGAGAAAAATTTCTTCATTGAAAGAGTGGCTGGAAATGGAACGGGCTGCCCAGAGAAGTGGCGGGGTCACTGTCACTGCAATTGTCCAGGAAATATGTAGATGTTGTACTGAAGGAAATATTGGTGATAGGTGGACAGTTGGACTGGATGATCTTGGAGGTCTCTTCCAACTGTGATGCTTCTATGATTCTATCAAGCAATAGCACCCATGGCAGGCAGTCTTTTGGAAGGAAGCACTGAGTGATTCTTTAAATCAGCAGTCCTGATGAGCAGGAGGGAGCCTAGCTCTGGAGACAATGGTGGTGTTCTGAGCCCCAGACCAGACAGTGTGATGCAGTTCTCATCAACAGAACTAAACAAACCACCTTTCTCCCAAAATCAAGGGTAACCGTATCCCAGGTACTGTCTAGGAGCTCTCCTTGACTTCTCTGCCCCGTGGGCACTGTATGGAAGAGCATTTTCTGGGCTGGCCCAACCCAGGTCAGAACATGCTACAAGTCTGATGGGGTGGATGACTGCCTGCCAGGGCTCAACTGTATGACTTTGCCTGCCAGAGGAATTGGACGGGGAAAATGATAGCTAAGGGTAATACTTGAGCTGGGAAACCTAATCAAAAGTTCCTATGTGTTATAAATCATCTGTATGATATATTTATTGACATTTTTCTAGATGCACTAGCAAACAAAGTTACTTTTATCTTCAGTGTTTTTCATAAAATAAAATTTTTAGACACAAATGCTCTTTTGGGGGGGGCACTCCAATTAAAAATTTTAAAAACAGCTATTTTACAAAATTAATGAAATTACTCCAGGTGTACAAGTGTACGTACAGTAACCCGCAATTCTCAAGTGGCATAATGCATGCAAGTTTTCCATCTCAAACTAGCACCTTTTGCCAGTGTCTCTCAATAAAGGAATCCTTGTGAGTTCTTACTGATCCCTTCTCTTACAATGCAAGGTCTTTAGCTCAGTAAAGAAAAGATGGAATTAACTGTCTAAGCTTACTTTAAAAATATGTGCTGAGATTATGATAAATAAAGAAGCAGTAGTCAAGTAGAATTTAAAATTATTCACAGCACTAAGGGGACAATTTTCCTTTTAACACAGAATACATATTGTGAATTTCATGACTGCAGCCTACTGAGGGAAACTTAGACAGCAATTATTTTATTTTCGTCTACAAAGAGGAGAATTATGAGGCAGCAGTTAACTGACAAACTACCTGTGAAAATCATGGCTGGAACAGCTGACATGAAATTAATTATTCTTAGTAATGCCTCAGAAAGCTAGCACACTACATACATACTTATGAACAAACTTCCTGTGGAAAAGAAGTCTTGTAATTCATTCTTAGAATGGCCTGAAATGTCTGCATTTCAGACTGTTTCTTTGGTGTTTTAGAATTTACTGTCAAGTTAATTAACTAACTACTGAGCAAAATAGAGACTAGGTATTTGACTGGTGTCTCTTAGAAGCTGCTGAACAGATGCACTGAAACAAGCAAGCAAAAAAGCAGGTAGGCATGCTAGTCGAAGAGCACTAGACTTTAAAGAAAGTACCTGAAGAGCTATCCCAGGAAAAAGAAAACAACAGCAAACCAAATTTATTATTTTTATGCATTGTGACACATTGTATAGTTACTTATTTACAAACCATTTTTTCTTCATGGGACTCTTTTCTTATTCAAATTGATTATTAATTATTTTTTCTCTCATTTTTCCATAGCTTCACAAAATTTTAATGTAATTCACTTTTGAGAAAAGGTTTTGTTTTAACTACTTAATTCCTGAAGATCACTCAGATCAAAAGTATTATCCTGGAGAATTCCAGGAATTTAAAAGAACTTTTCCTTAAATATTTTCTTGAAACAACGCAATAGAAATGATAAGTGTTATTATTGCGCTTTTTTGTGTGTGTGTTTTTTTTAGTCAATACTTTCACTACTCCTCTGTTATTAATAAGAAATCTTCAGCACTTTACAGCCATTTACCAAAACTTTTCAAATTCAGTATATCCCTAAGGCTGTCCAGCACTCTGTTTTGTAAAGTTGGTATATCTGTTTTTTAAATTCCTGGTATGTAAAGGCCAGCTGTCCCACTTTTCTACTGAGATTATCATTGCATTTTAAACTCTTACTCATATTTCATTGTTCATTATAATAAATTGAACCAATATAATAAAATCTGTAACAGGTTATAGATTTTAAGTGTTTCTTCTCAAGCTAGTGTCTGAGTTCAAACTGTAACATATTAATAGGTGTAAAAAGTGTAATAAATAAAACATATGAAAAGTAATTCACTCTCTTCCTGAATTTTTCATTTCTGAACTCTTATGGCATTGCCAGGACATCATAGCAATGGGCTCCTTCAGGGAGGAGTAGCTGGCACAATCCTTGTCAGTGATTGTATATTAGCCCTGGAAGTCAAAAGAATATGGTGGGAAGATTCTGCAGGCTGAGCCAGCATATGGAAATCAAAGAGTGAGGAAAGATGAGCAGAAATCAGGTTATTACTCTTCTAGTAGCATTTTCATTCTTTGAAGTGACTCAAAGGTGTAGATGGGACCAAAAGGGTTTTCCCAGCTGGAGACCAGACAGCCTTCCTGACAGCCAGCAGGAGTTTCCCTGCTCAATTAGGATTTTCTGGGCAGACTCTCCACATTTGCTATGCTCTAATATCTGTTGGGGCAATTGAATTCCAGCTTGAGCTGGTTCACCTGCTCTATTATTTGTCAGCACTTTGTTCTGATCTCTTTCCTTAACTCATCAGTCTTCGGTCGCCCTGCTGTTCTCCTGCATACCTGCCCAACAGCAAATATAGTTTTGGTAATGCAAGCCTTGCTACTTTGTCAATATTCAAGCATCGTGATACAAAGTAATCCTCTCTCTAGTTACATGGCCTAGCAAGCAACATCACTAATGGACATTCTGTCTACTTTTGAAGTTAAGGTTAACAAAGCATTTAGTGGTATGAAAAGAAGTGCTGATCCTGCTGACAAATAAGATCAACCCAAGCTTGTAGCAGAGAGCCCAGAACACGTACATAAAAGAGGTGAAGGTGTTTCTACCTCCTTCATCTCTGCTTTACATGCACTTATGATTCTTTGTAAGACATAAGACTTGACATCTTGAAATAGGAATCTAAACGTGGGTATTAGATGTGTCCCTTGAGTAAAACTAACCTTTTTTTATGACAGATTTATCTGGCAAGAGCTTCTTTATCAACTCTAGGTAACATTTGTCCATTCTGAGTACATATAAAGTGATGAACCAGCATAATACAGGGATACTAGCAAAGGTAAAAAAAAACAGGGAGGCAGGAAAGATCATGATAAGAAACAGTTTCTAAAGCACGATAGATGGAATGCATAAGATTCTTCAGCTAAAAAGATAAATCTACACCAATCAAAGACTGAGAAATTACTAGAAAGGACTCCCTCTCAATGCAGAACCCACAGCACATCTAATAAAAAATATCTCACAACCAGTGAAAGGTACACAAGCTGCTTTGCCTACTCATCATATTTAAACCATTAAGCATCTCACTCAGATAACTTTGAAGTTCAAACAAGTTCAAAGACACAGATTCATGAATGAGAGATTCTCTGTGGCAATCAAACTTGGGAGTCTGGATGAAACTTCAGATTTAGAAAGTCCTACCCCTTCAGATTACTGAATCAGAGAGAGGAGAGCAAGAGAAGGAATTCTCTATAACGCCTATTTCTTTTCCTCCCTTATGTTTGTTTATATTACTGAAAGAGTGCTCTACTATCCAGACTTGCAGAACTATCATTGTCATGTTCTTACACTCCTAAAAAATTTTTCACCAGCTGTGAGTTTCTCTGTGCCTAGGGGTGAGTAAAAGCTCCCCTCAGCTGTCTGAATGCAGACTCTGTTCTGAGATCCAGAAATATCTTCTATTCCCATTTAAATATTTTAATCTAAAACACTGCATGAAACAATTTACTGGGAATGTCCAGGCATAGATTCAAACATAATGACATATTATAGATGAAGAGATCATTAGCAAGATAGATTCTAGCTCTAGTAACAACAATCCAGGAATTTTTGTGAGCTGTAACAGCTTGGAGACAACTATGATCTTTTCAGTCTAAAGTTGAAGAACTATATGGTCCACAGCAGAGCTACAGGAAGAGAGAAGAGATACAGAACAGTAATAAAGCAGCCAGGAAACAAAGTAATTAGACCTGCTTCTGATTCTAGCAAGGTTTCACACATAAGTAAACCTTTCCTGTGATCATCTGAGTAACTTGATCTAAACTGGCTTTGCCTTGGAGCAGGAGGTTTGACCTCCAGAGGTCCCTGCAAATTTCACACCTCAATTCTGTGATTCTTTCCTAAGAATCAGTATGTCTGGACTCTAAAGCAACCTAACCTGATACCTTCACAGTGACAGATATGTAAAACATTGTTACTGTTTTGTTGTTGTTTTTGCACTAATCCTTTATTTCTTTGTAGTTTTAGACCAGCCCCATTCCTTTAGCTGCATAGACACTATAAAATAAATCTCCAAAACTATTGACCATTTTTCTGTACCTGGAAGAAGGAAGTGATATCAACTATCAATCTTCTGAAAAGTGTTCATGGTCAAAAAGAGAAATATATCCTCGGAGTTTCGTCCTTCAAATACAGCAAAAAATTTCCTGTAGAAAATATTCAGATAGGAGGTGAGAGAAGTCAGCACTTCAGATATCTGAGTCTCTCTGTGTTACTTGGAGAATTATCCCACCTGCGCTTAATCTGAAAAGAGATGCTTAGAAACTATATTACCACATGGGAAGAACACTAACCTTGCTTAGTTTCTTGAAATGTGTTATTGGTAGAGACAGATGAAGGATTTCACTACCTGTATATGAGGGCAGGAAATTAGAGGAAGAAAAGAGAACAGGAAAGCAGAAATCTGAATGAGATTTAAAAAAAAAAAAAAAAAAAAAAAAAAAAAAAAAAAAAAAGATGTAATTAATGTAATTATTGTGCTACGTGCAAGAACATGTTTGTTTGTTTGTTTTTTCCAATAATTTTTTGTTCAGTAAACAGAAGTTCTAACAAAGAAAGTCACATAAATGACTCCCTTTATGATAGCAGATGTTTTGATTTTATGACCTATCTACCAACAAATCAGTTTATAAATAACCCACTACCTTGCTTTGTAGCCAGTCAGGGAAACTACAAACCAAATGGTAAGAGGAGTGCTTTGCCTGCCATTCTCAGGAGAGGAAGATGGTTACCTTAGTACTGTAACAACAATTTGAGTGTACCCTCTAATCCCTATCAAGCCCGATAGTTCATATTGCTTCATAAAAGGACATTCCATTGTGACCCAGAGACCTACAATGATAAAGAGTTTGTCTGACTTCCGTGTCAAGCCATTGATTTTTATTATGCCTTTCACCACCAGATTAAAGAGCTCGTTTGTACCCGCTCCTTGCTTCTCTTCATGAATGATACATTGTAATCAAGTCACCTCTCAACCTTCTCTTTCATTAGCTGCTATATTGTTTTTGCAACTCTCTTCTGAACCTTTTCCAATTTTGATACTCTTCTAAAAATTACTGTTTTGGTACCATATGTAGGATTTTAATAGGGGTTTTGAGCAGTACTGGATGCAAACATTTCTCCATGCTATTTGCTCATTCCCTATTCAAAAAGCTTACAACAGCATTAACCCCTTCTATCCCAGTAATGCATAAACGTTCATGTTGAGTGGCTTCTACACTATAAGCAATACATGTAGTTCAGAGCTGTTAGAAGGAGCTAAAGAATAAACTGCTATGTATGCTATATTGAACTTCCTAAATAAACTTAGTAAACTTATTATTGGTTTTGATTAATTCTTGATTATTTACTATGTTCATTTTTGATCCCCTTGCTACAAGAATCATAGAATCATAGAATCATAGAATGGTTTGGGTTGGAAAAGGGACCTTTAAGGTAGTCCAGTTCCAATCCCCCTGCTATAGGCAGGGACATCTCTCACTAGACCAGGCTGCTCAAAGCCCCATCCAGCCTGGCCTTGAATGCTTCCAGTGAGGGGACATCCACAGATACGCTGGGCTATCTGTTCCAGTGTCTCACCACCCACACACCAAATAATTTATTCTTAACATTTAGTATAAATCTACCTTCTTTCAGTTTAAAACCATTTCCTGTTTGTCCTGTTGGACTTGCCTTTATAAAAAGTCCCTCCCCAGCTTTCCTGGAGGCCCCTTCAAGTACTGGAAGGCTGCTATAAGGTCTTCCCCAGAGCCTTCTGTTCTCTGAAAAACTGAAAAATCCCACTTCTCTCAGCCTATCCTCCCTGTAGAGGAGGTGCTCCAGCCCTCTGATCATTTCTGTGGCCATCCTCTGAATCTTCTCCAACAGCTCGATGTTCTTCTAGTGTTGAGGGCTCCAGAACTGATGCAAAACTCCCGGTGGGGTCTCACAAGAGTGGAGTAGAGGGGAAGAATCACCTCCCTCCACTTGCTAGTCATGTTTCTCTTTATGCAACTCAGGATACAATGACCTTCTGGGCTGCAAGTGTACATTGCCAACTGATGTTGAGTCTTCCACCAACCAACACCTCTAAATCCTTCTCCTCAGGGCTGCTTTTCAGGCTATTCTTCACCCAACCTGTCCTTGGGATTGCCTCATTCCAAGTGCAGGAACTTGCATATCTTTGTTGAACTTCGTAATATTGGCATGGGCCCACTTCTCAAGCCTGCCCAGGTCCTTCTGGATATTATCCATAGATATTGAGGCCCTGGAGCATGTCCAGAGAAGGACAACAAAGCTGTGAAGAATCTGGAACATAAGTCTTTTGGGGAGTGGCTGAGGGAAATTGAATGGTTTAGTCTGGAGAAGAGGAAGTTCAGGGGAGACCTTACTGCTCTCTACAAATGATCTGAAAGGAAACTGCAATGAGGTGAGTGTTGGTCTATTCTCCCAGATAACAGCAACAAGATGAGAGGTCATGTCCCTATGTTGTACTAGGGGAGGTTCAAGTTGGATATTAGGAAAAATTTCTTCCTTGAAAGTGCAGTCAGGCACTGACACAGGATGCCCAGGGAGGAAGTGGAGTCACCATCCCTGAAGGTGTTCAAGATACCTGTGGATACTGCATTGGGGAAAAGGCTGTGGGCGTGATGGAGATGGGTGGTGATGAGATGACAGTTGAACTAGAAATGTCTTTTCCAACCTTCATGATTCTATGAGTCAGATAACTTCATTATACAGAATTGCACTGTGGTGTCTGTTAGAAGCAACACATGCAGTAACAAAACAAAATGGCAATAGAATACAAGCTTTGCTGTTCAGCTACTCCTTAAATGAAATGAGGAGCTGAATAAACATAAATATAAGGGATCTTCTGTGGCACTCAAAACAGTATTGGTTGTATCTGAGAGTCAGTAATTAAAGCAAATCGTCAATTTACTCTGATCTAGGCTGATCAGACCAGAGCTGATTTCAGAAAGAGACAGGACAGTCTCTTTCTGCAAACAGAAGTTCTCATAGTTCTTTATTGAATTTCTGAGCAAAAGAAATGATTGCAAAGAAGATTCTTCAATTATACAAATAAAAGTTATAAACATATAAAGAAAAAAAAATTATAAAATTTTGTTTTACTTAGAAGCCACACAACTATTGCTAGTTTAAGTGTAACATTCAAGCTAAAAAACAAAAACAAAGAAACAAACAACAACAACAAAAAAAAACAACCAAGATTTATAGAGTGAATTGAATGTTTTTTGTTTTTAATTTGTCTTTTTTCCCCTTCACATAATCCAGCTACTGTATGTAACATCATGTCATGGATCAGGATGTGATTATCAAGCTTCACAGTGTATGCACACCAGGATATATTTGTTAGCTATCTAAAAGCAACTACTGTTGCATTTAGTGTGTTTCTATTATTATTCTGTAGTGCGTTTCTATTGATAATAATTTTGTGGTTAAGTAGTTGTAGGCACAGTAGATAGACTATTTCATATTATTGCACTTTTTAAAAAATTTTCCAACCTAATATTTGACAGTATTTTGTGTTTCTTTTTTCTTTATTTGTTTGCTTTCTTGTTTTCTGATGCTTTGTGGTATTCATGTGCCTAATGTTTCACACTTAAATAATCTATCAAGTTTTCATGAATGCCTTTGATTGACATCATGTCTAATATAGAGATACAGAATCAGATGAGCAAGACTTAAAGGAAGTATTTTTAATCTTAAGTGTCTGTAATTATATGTTTCAGTCATTCTTTGGTACTCATGTATGTGATCTGCCTTTCTTCAAATCTGACTTACCCATATCAGCAATGAGGTCAGAGGGACTTGAGAATACCCAGAACTCCAGAATAGATAAGTAATAAATTTTTATGTCCAAGTTTCAACACTTGTTTTTACCTTTTTTTTTTGCCAAATATCATTCCTCAGGGAACGAAGAATCAGTGGGTTAGGACCCATAAATTACCCACTTTGTGCCTCTTGCTTTGAATATCAGCTTCATAAGTACTTGACTGTTTACCCTGATATTCATGTCTGAATGCCATGGCATGTGTGTTGTGCTCATGTTTTTTTGTTGCTATTGTTGTTTCTTCCTCTTATTTTAGTAATTTGAATTGTTAGCATGGATTTTTGGGCCAAGGAAGGGTATTTTCCTTATAGCTGAAGAAATACTCATTCTAATTTAAAGGGAAGAAGCTTAGCATTGAGTCAGTGCATACAGAACTCCTGTTGTCATGCTGTCCAAATGTAGGACTAAAAGGAACAAAATGTTTGGTGTTGGTTTCATTAACAAGAAACTGTCAGATCAAATGAGAAGTTTCCAGCAGCAAGCTGAACTGCTGTTCAACCCCCAGTCAAATTAAGTTTGTCCAAATATCATTATTTTTAAATTATGTTAATGTCTATATACCTTCAACCTGGTCTGAAAAAGAGAAAGCCTAGAGTTAAAGTTGTGTTAATCTGCCACAGCAAACAATAATGGAAATTCCACTCCCAGAGAGGTGTTCAGTACCCTGGTACTCCTAGCTATTCTTCTCCTGGCTATGGAGGTGGGATCAGCCCTGGCTTCTCTAAGCTCTTCCTTGATGGTATGCTCCCACTGCTCCTGGCCACCAGCCCACACAGAAATTCCAGCTTGTAGGACATCCTGACAGGCATTTCTATCTGCTGTACTTTGAGATAGATCACTCAAAGTGTTTACAAATTTCTTCTTAAATAAGAACGATAGGAAAGTGGGATATGAAATATTGTTTCTACTTGAAATGATTTGCTTTTCTACTGGCTTAAGGTAGAAAAGGAAAATCATCTGTCTTTGGTACTGTACCAACCTAAGGAGACCTATAAGAAGAATGCTAGGTTATCGATTAGGAATTAGTGGAGTGGTTTTCTAAGGTGGTTCACAGGTCATTAATATGAAACTTACATTTTTATTATATCTCGTAATTTTCTATGAATGTGTCATATAGCTCAATACGTTGTATTTGCAAGTGCAAAAGTACAGTATAGTTCCAAAGTTAACTTGGATTATTGGATTATGTAGATTTGCTAATATTTAAATTTTGGAATACTAATTCTCTGACAAACAGCACTTTATTGTACCCTGTATATAATAACTGCAATACACCCACCTATTTTTTTTAATATGAATTTGGTTAAAATCAACAAATCTATGGATATTTGTAAGAAAAATCATCTTTGGTCTCTAGGCGTAACAGTCTAATAATGTTACCTATGAACTAGAAACAAAAGAAAAGGTATAGAACAATGGCTAAAATATAATCTCTAAGTATCTATATTTACGTACACACTTAAGTAGGGACACATAATATATATAAATATTTATTGTATATATGCATATTACATATTCATATTTATTATATATTATTTGCACTGTATATTATTACTCACCAGCAATTGCTGAGCACCTGAACCTGCATAAGTCAAGATGCTAAGCACTCTGTGATGGGTTACACAGAGCGTAACGTTACACACAAATATTGCAGTGCATGGGGAGGGTCCTTTTTTAATCCTACAAAGAATGCTGTCTTCAGTCAAAACTTTTAATCCTCATATCCTATAGTGTTTATGGCAAGAAGTGAGGTCTATTAAGAGAGGCATTTCAGTTCCCCCTCAGGCCAAAAGAAAAACTTGTTATTTCTAATGCCAGCACTGTGACCTCATATGCTAGGAAAGTAGTGACATTTTGATACAGTCAGGGGCAGCTCTGAATTACTTGGTGCTGCTATTCATATAATCTGAAGTTTAAGTACTTAGTGGAGCCTTCTCTATATATCTATATCTTTGTTTCTTTGCCAGACAAGTTGCTGTCTGCAGTGAATGCAGCAACACTGATATAGGATTTCAGCTAGCCTGTGTTTTGTGTGTTACACCACATACTGTGTGCCACTAGTGGCCAAATTGCATCATTTGAGCAATTCAAATATTACCAGTTCCCTTGTTGGAAATGCATCACATACTGGTTCAAGAACTTAATCAACAGCTGTGAGGGGATCAATCCATAAGTAGCTGGTAAGTATGACACTGCCTTATCCCCTTGAAACCCAGATAAACACTTGGCCTGTCCCCAGCTTCAAGTAGAAAGGCTCTGTGGAAAAATATTCCAATGTCTTGTTTGTGACTCTGCTTTCTTCATCTCTTCTTAATATGTCTTGTAGTTTTGTATTACTGCCAGTAAGCTTTGGGTGTGCAAGTTCTGAGGATCAAAATTTTGCTGGAGAAATCTGCATGTTTTTTTCCTTTTTATCCATAATGATGTAAAAAAAAAAAGTATATAATCTTGTGCATCTTATATTTCGCAGTGAGATTTCTACAGTTTATTCTTAATCACACTTTGCAAGCTTAGCAAATAAGATTGGTATTTAGGAAAACACGTAACTGAAGGAGCTGAATATATAAAACTGGCTGAATAATAAAGCTACAATGAAAGAAGCTCAATACAAGGTATACTGAACTTCAATAAGAACCTTGCAATGAGCCAAGGAGAACTTGCAGCCCTGAGCCATGCAGTGGCAGGCAAGTTAATCAGACTGAGACCATCAGTAGAGTAATTATTCTGATAATTATGGTAGCATTTGGCCAGATATCATGTACATTCTGTTATATAAATGTCTGCTTTGGTGGATGGACTGCAGCCTGGACTTTTTCAAACATCTCTTGAAAGGTTATTTTCCATGTTCTCTAGGACAGATGAACTAATTACAGTGGCTGTAGTGCCTATGATTATGCTGCCATTTCAATTTTCTAGCCATCAGTTATCCTGTGCTCCTATAAAACTTGTGCAAACACTGCAGGATAGAAATCCAAGCTGTGAAATGTTGAGCAGATTTTAAGTCTCCACCAAAGAACACCCCACCTAACCATCAAATTATCAAGCATGTGTTCAGCAGCCACTCGATATTACGGACATCTGGATAACGGTCAAGATGTGGATGGGAAAATAATCATCTGAAATATGCACCTTGAACTCATTATTGTTTATAAATATCTAAAATCAAGTGGAAGTCAAGTCTACTGGGCCAGTCTCTTTTCAGTGGCATGCAGCAACAGAACAAGGGGCAATGGGCGGAAACTGGAACACAGGAAGTTCCATGAAAACACATGGAAGAACATCTTTACTATCAGAATGATGGAGCACTGGAAAAGGCTGCTCAAGAGTTGTGGAGAGTTCTTTTCTGGAGATATTCAAGATTCATCTGGACACACTTCTATGAGACATATTGTAGGAAACCTGCTTTATCAGGAGGTTGGTCTACATGCTCTCCAAGGGTCCCTTCCAAACCTTACAATTCAGTGGTTCTGTGATCATATCAGCACAGAAAAAAAAAATTTATCGGTGTAAACGGTGTAAAAATGTAAAAATTCTATCACCATCCATTTGGAATTTCACTCCTTGGATAGGTTTGCTTACCACCTGCTATGAATGACTGCACCACTGAACAGAAGAATACTCCATGTTTCAGAATTCTTTTTAAAAATTTTTGTGAAAATATGCACAATTTTTCACTTTCACTTGGAGTGATAATGAGTTTTAGTGAATAACAGCTAAAAAAAATTATAAATTATTTGAAAAAAGACACACTCCATGGTACATCAGTACCTAAACTAATAGTGAGATCAAAACCTGGTTGCAAATGGAGAATCCATCTAATTTCAGGTATTTAAGTAAGAACGAGACAAAAAGATATTGTGACCTCAGAGGAAAATTGTGAATTAGACGAAAAGATGAAAAGATGAAAAGATGAAAACGGATAGAAATTGAAGGACTATGATGGTTACAGTAGGACTCAATAAGACTTTCCCATGTGAACAGGAGCAAATGGCATATGTCTGTCACAAACTTATGGCACTTCCAAAATGTTAATACTCTATACTCCGATCTCATCAGGTTATCTTACGGGATGTGTCATATGAATACGAGTATTTCAATGTGCCAAAAGTAAGCTTGGTGTGAACTAATTCCCTCACCTACATCTCCATGAAGCATTACAAAGAAGCACTTACAGAATCGGTATGTGAACTGTTTTGATGAAGTATTTAAGATAATATTACAAAGCAGTTGGAAGCATGCTCTGTCCTGAGGGTATCAGATCTTACGTGGCAGTGCTCACATAATTATCCTAAGATGGATTGCCATGTTACTCCCTGGGCCTCTGTCTGGAATAAATCCCACAACCAGCTAGAGGAAGAAAAATGTGACTTGCAGGACTAGCATTAGTCTTATTACATCCCAGGACTCTAAAGAAAGACAAAATGTTTTCAATCAGTAATTTTTTTTTTAAGTGGCACTCAGTTCTAGCTTCTTCAGGCAATTCTAGTGGTTTCCTTCCCTCCTCCCCCCCAGAATAAAATAAAATAAAATAAAAAATCAGCTGAGGTATTACTTTTGAGCTGAGCCAACCCTTTGAACTATGTCTCATGTTTTAGTAATGTTCCTTAAATTCACTGTCTAGTCTTAAATGAATGACATCACATATCTATAATCATTCAGTATTTTCTTCACTTAGGTATTTCTGCATTCTTTATGAGGCTGGATTTGCAGTATACGCATCCCACCCCACAAATAGATGTTGCCAAGTTATTGACGAAGATGTGTCATGCTGACAAAAATGTGTTACCATGTTTCTGTACCAGTTTTGCTAAAAAGACAAATATCGGCAGGAGTTCTTTGAGAACAAAATAGCATCTGACATGCTTAAGAGACGTGAAGCCTTTGCAAGTTGCACCTGAAAATCTGCTAATATGAATTATGTTCCTACACAGCTGTAGAATTCAAAGTAAAAAGCACCATTACTCTAAATCTATAGAAATGGGATTTGTAGGCCCACTCTCAGGTTGTTACTTGAGTTTTCTCTTCAACACTTCTAAATTGTCAGAACCTGGATATAAACTAGCGGCTATTCCAATAAAAGAGTCTAAAGACTACATAGGAATGAAAACAGACGTATTTCTTCTTAGTAAATAGATAGAGTGCAGGCTACTGAAGCAGTTTAAGGTTGTCACTGCTGATGATAATCAGCATCTGAACATTCAAAGAATGAAAGAGACACTTAATTCCCAAGGTATGTCAAGCACTTTTGACAGTTCCAGTGGAGCTGTGTATGTTGTAAAGAACAGCCTCGAATGCTAGTAAGTACGTCTGGGTCTTTTGATTCAACTACGAATAAAAATCTATGACAAAGAAGCCCAAAACATTATTTTCACTTATTTGATTTTATAACTTCCTCCTTTTTTAAAACTCCCTGCCTCCTGTTATTCCTGAAGTTGTCAGAAAGATTTCTATTGGCTTCACCTTCAGTTCTGCTTTTGAAACACTAAGAAACAGAATATCAGTGTTGTGCAGATTTTTTTTTCCTGTTCTTTTATTGTAACTTTAAAGTAAGGTGATTGAAGTCTGATTTTTGCTGAGCTTCTTCAAAATAGTGGCGCTACCTATGGGGCATTTTTGAGATAAAAATATGATACTAAACATATTTCTACACATATACAATACTGCCAAAAAACGGAATCTTTCCAAAAAATGAAGCTTTAAAATCACTTTAACTCGTTCCTCGTCTTTCTATCCTCAGCAAAAATCATGTCCCAACTACATGCAGAATTCTAGCCACCTAAACACCTTTCAAACATACATTTTTGCATCAAAATTGCCAGTGAAACTGACTAGGAAAGTGTTTATTTCTCTGTTATAGTATAGTACTGATTTCTACCAATTCAGAAACTATGAGAAGACTATCTTTTCTATATGTTTATTTGTTCCTGCAACCCTTTTCTAAGAAGGGTGAATCTGATTCCCAGCTCTACCGTGCAGTTTCTAACTGTGGCTTAGCTGGTGGATTGGACTCCTCTGATGATGTGTAGACCAGGAAAGCTTTGCAATGTCATTGATCCACTTGGCAGAGCTGCTACATTTTTTCTGAACCGAGCAATACCACAGACATATATTAATTCTATTCTTTTTTAGGTGGTACTAATTGGTCCATAAGGAATGCAACACAGATCTGTCTCTATGGCCTCCAGATCCCAGGCTGGTTCAGCTCATTCAGAGTACTACATTGAAATGAAGCATGCTGTGTAGCTTCCTGCTTCAGCTAGATCTTCTTTCACTGGGATGCATAAGACCTGAAGGCTAGGCATAGACTTTGCAGATGTCAGATGTAAAATCAAATCATCCCACAATCTACTGCCAGATTGCTGCGTGTTGTGGAAAACACCATTGATAAAAGTAGGCCAATATATTATTCTTGCAAGTACTTGTGTGATTCTGTAAACACAGTGGAGACATAGCAGCCAAAGAGCAAATTTAGTGAAACAGTATCTACTTCATTCATTCTGACATTAGCAGACAAAGTCTTAAAATGTCTAAACATATCTGAATGAATCCCTTCTTTTGACAGTTAATCTATTGTTTTTTTTCACATGTAACTTATCACAAGCCATATTCTGGCCTATATATGCATAACAACCAAAGTGTCATTGATAGTAATGATGTAATATTTAATGAATAAATTATCTTTCCTCAGGTTTTTGCTTGATACATTTTCCGAGACATCTCTCTTCTGCTCTTTCTACTTAACCACTGGATTTAATATTTCTTAGAAAAGAAGTGACTATGTGCTCTTTACACATCTTCTAATGCACAAACTATTCTTAGCCTCAGGAAGATCTTATATTTCTCTTTCTTTGAACCATTGCAAACATGGTAAAAACATATGTTTGGACTTTTTCCATCATTACTGACATGCCCTTGAACTTTTCTGGCTATTTGGACAGGAGAGAAAATAATATTTACTTTTAAAAATAAAGTATAGAGGAAATCAATACAGAGAAAATATCAACTACAAAATCATAAATATTCTAAAAATAATGTGACAAAACAATTCAGAAAATATTTTTATCAAATAAAGATAGGGATGTATAAAACTAAGAAAAAATTAAAACCTGTTGTACAAAAACTGAGTATTAAGTGACTTTTAATTTAAAAAAATTGTGCATAAATATTCGATATATCATTTTTTTACACTGGTGTTGTATCTGCCTGTGGTAGAATACCTGCATCTCACAAGAGTTGTGATGGACTATTTAGTCATCTTAAACTCTTCTCCCTTCAGAAGTAAAGCTTGTTCTTGATACTGTCTTCCATATTGGAAATGGCATGTTTTGGATGCATAAAGAAAAGTAGTCAAGTAATTTGACTAACAGGGAGCTGTGAAGTGCAGAATGGATGCAAACTTTTTAACTAAAAGCACAAAGAAAAAATATTTTGATTCCACAGTGTTCTAATATTTTCTGTTAATCAAAAATATGTGAACTGTGTAGTTGAGTACTTCGTAAGTAAACCTAGGCATACATTTTCATTCTGTATTTTTCATGTTTTAGCTTTTCACTCCAATTTAAGATGAATGATTGAATTCTATGAGAGAGATCCTAAAATTTTGACTTTTTTGGCTTCATTACTGACAAAAAATAAACTTTTTTTTTATGTCTATATGAAAAATATATCTGTTCACTCAACATATTCATTAACCATGTAATTATTTAAATAAATGCTTATTTTATAAAATCAGAAAAAAATCCGAAATTGGTTTAAATTTGGTGTCTTCCTCTCCAGCTGCATCAAAAAATTTGCCAAACATTGAATGTGTCTTAAGGAGGCTGGCTTTAGCTGAAATTACATGCATAAACCTGAGGCAGGATATAGTTGAACTTACATCTTATGGGGAATATTTTGATAAATACACTAGATAATTGATAAATGCAAAACAACATCAAGTGCAAAGTGTAACAAAAGAAATTGTAAAAATTAGAAAGCTTCTTCATACAGCATATGGTTTCTTGCCATGCGTAGCCTTGGAAGTTATTTTACAGAAACTAAAAAATAGCAATGTTCAACAGCACACTTATTTTAGAATGTTATTCCTTTCTCAGTCATGTTTTTGAACTGATCAAAAAACTAGGGTCAGTAGTCATGATAATATATGTCTGCTTTTTTATATCATGAGTGTTACATGAGCCACATTTTGGCACAAAATAATAGAGCGGTATGTTTAGCAGCAATTAATAGTTACACCCTTGTCTATTTGGAAAAGAACTTGTTATACTTTTAGTTCACATTAAGGTATTCCTTATATCAATGGTGTGACCTTTGCCAAGAAAAAAAATGCTGAGTCCTATACAACTATTAACTGATGAGAAAGTAGAATCTTTCGTTCTGCCAATTACTGACAGTAATTGCCATGTAATGAAGTTAATGTTTTGTAGAATTTACAACCTGATATTAATGGTGTTTCTTTTCCACCCTCTCTTATCCCACTTAATTTTCACTCAGCTTTTTCACAACAAAAGAAACAGGACAATGCGTGAAGGCTCATTAATTCTATTTAGTTTTGATTTCTCCCCCTTTTTTCTCCCCACCTCCTGGAGGTGAAACAAGAACCATGCCGTTAGGCCTTTCCGTAAACTCTAGTTCACATAAGGGTGAAAGTTACAGCTTCCACATAGCAGCTTGTGTTGTATAAAAGCTTCCCTTTCAATTTCAGCTTAGGACATTTAATGGCCATGCCGTTTTATTGCCTTCTTGATCACCGGTTACACCAGAAAGAACAATGGGCCCAACATTTAAATGAAGGCCACAAATTTGCCTTCATTTGCCAATGTGTTCCATAGCAACACTTTCTTTGGAAGCTGGGACTGCCTAATTACAAGGATGAAGATGGATCAGGGTTTAAGAAAGGCTCTCAACCTCAACACAATATGCTAACCTAACTGTACTCTCTGTAGGCCTACTGTATTATCCTGACCCCAACCTGCCCTCCTAACACTCTGCCTGACCTCTTGCTTCTGAAAGGAAACCCTGCCTGCCCTCGCTATCTCCAGCCTCACTGCAAGATTCAGGAGGGTGCTGCTGAATTCAGTGACAACAGCATCTAGGAAAAATAAATCATAAGACAAGAACTAGACAAATTGAGGAACTGCAGGGTACTGAAAGCATTTCCACATTATTTTGTTTCGCCACTAATGGCCAAAACAAATAAATCAGGATGTGTTAACTTCAGTCTCCTTTGCAGGGCAAATGCAAAATACCATACCTTTTTTGTTGGTTGCTAATGGCATGGCAGGGGTATTAGAGAGGTTTGTTGCTTTACTGGGATTTTTATTGACTACTAACATATTGAAAGTAAATATATACTGGAAAGTAGAGTAAAAATAGCACAAAACCTTTGGAATAAAATTGTATAAAACCTCATGGTTTAGACTTTTGTAAATTACAGACATTTTCCTCTTAGAAAACTATTTTTTAATACAACTTTATGATTACATATATTTGTTTGCATAAATCATTCACCTGAATATTTTAATTTGGATTCTTTCTGCACACCATTATACATCCAATGTGTCTATTATGCACATTGTGTCATCTCCCCCCAAATCTGGGGTTGACTCATTCAGTGGGATGTGCAGCCAGAACAGATCCACTGAAGTAAAAGATTCATCATCATGGAAAGTTCTATCAAATTAATTCTGGAAACATGCGTTAGCACAGATATTCTCAGGTTTTGTTATGATGTATAAAACTGATGACATTTTTTTCTTGCCATGTCTTGCCATGGTATCCAATTTATCCTGACCCAAGTTAGTTCATATCTAACCATCTGAAGATTTATGAATGTAGTTCACTGTACATTCTGTGTGTGGTCCTAGAAAATCTCCAGTAGCAAATAAATATTTGTAGGATTGAGGCCTTTGTGGAAGAAAAAAAAAAGTGTGGGCTGGTTGTTACGTTAATATGCAATAATAAACTCTATTTGCATTTGCTGCAGGGGAAAGTACAAGGATTTCAGTTTTAATTTTAGCTTTCATGTTTCTTATCTTCCAAGTCTGTAAACATTTAAAATTAACACTATAGTAACTTAAGGCTAAAACTATAGCGACTTAAGATTTGTGCCTAGATTTTCAACTTGAAATATAATAGAAAATTCAGATCTTCTGAGCTTGGATACCCTATAATCATGCTGGGTTTTTTTTTGTTGTTGTTGTTATGACTCCATTGCCATGAAGCACAGGAATCTCCAAGGAGAAAAAAATTCTCTTTTCCTGAGAAAAAAAAACTGCATATAATCATGAAGATTTCTGGGAAAAAAAAAAATACAGATAAACCTACTTAGAGGTAATTTTTGCCATATTGGAAGTATTTTGGTTTCAAAGCTAAACGTTTGTATTTAACCTGTGTCAAAACTTCCAGTGACAGAGCTGCACATTGGAAGTTTAAACACTTGACATTTTATTATACATTGCCTTTCTCCTGTGCATACAAATGCTATCCACAAAATGGACACACCGATTACTACATTAAAATTCATAAATTAGTTATGTTTTTATTACACCATGATAGAAATAAATTTTGTAATGACAAAATTATGCTTTCATCATTCCTCTCTAATAAATTGTTGAACAGACTTTTCAGCTACGTTCTCAATATTGACGTATGTTGTGCAAAAGCTTTCTGACTAAAAGATGAGACAACATACGTGCATTTTTAAAAAGACCTATAATAACAATAGCAATTCATCAAGCTGAAGGAAATATACTGCACTACATAGAAAAAGATGAGTGTATTTCTATCATTTTAGCACAGAAATAAATAATCAGGAGAAATGAGAGAGTGAGGGTAGAAGAGAAAAGCAGGGCATCTTTTGAAATTAAAATGAAACATGGGCAAATGTAAGGTCATTAGGTGGTAAATATGGGGGATGACATCCTTCTAGTACAATGTAGGGTTTCAGAAAGTGTCTTCACCTAACAGTCTAACTCCCGTCACACTTATACAGAAGGCAGCTGCACCAAGTTACTGGAAATGCAAAATCAAACAAGATCTAAATGAGATTGAAATGTCAAATAGCCATAATTCTTAAATCACCACAAACATGTCCTGAATGTGTGGAAATGTCGTGGTTTCATTTTATGCTGAATTCCATCAGCGGAGTAATTAGAATGGACAACAGTGCTGCAGGGTGTTATCAAGAAACAGAGAGACTTCATGCTGTCTCTGTAATTCCAAGACACAGCAATATTAAAAAAGCTTAGTAGTTGTATTTTACAGTGAGTTAAATACATTACACTCAGAGTTTAAAAATCATCAGACATGTAGTTATATTCATTATTCAAAACAAGCTGAAATGAATTCTAAACAAAAATATGCCAAAACTTTCCAGGCTTTAAAATCTCTAAGTGGTAGGCTGTAGCTGTTTTGGTACCTGAAGTGGTTTGGTAGGCGACTGTGCTTTAACAACTGCAGTAAGACAGCTGCAGTGAGCTAAAAGACATCAAAATGGAGTTCAAAATATTATTACATAATCTAGCTTTATTACTTAGTAAGGATAAGATAGTAAGGATAAGATTCCGATCTTCTATATTGCTTGGACGATGAGAACAGGAAGGCCTATTTCTAAGCAGAAGGAGAAAGCTCTCTAAATGATACAGCTAGCATCAGAAGTGACTGTTGAAATGGTGAACTTGAGTGCCAGATATTTTGTCTACAGATATCCTTGTGGGCAGGGTGGGGCAAGTTGACTCATTTTAATACAGAACTTTTTTTCCTGAGCTACAGCTGATGAGTTGGCTCCCACATCTGTGACTGTCTGTGAATTGGAGTACATTGCTGAGCCAAAGAGGGAGGGAGAACAGAATATTGAAAGGACAAATGCTTAAAAATTGTATCACTTGTCTGGTATGCAATTTGGTTTTGAATTCTTTGTAGAAATTCATTAGAAGCAATACTTTGAGTAAAGATTTTATTTTCTATCTTCCAGTGTGCACTGATATCCAAAGGAACATGCAAATATTTAGCAGATTCCCAACACTTCAGTGTTACAGCAAGACATTTGCATGATGACTGGCATAGTCTTTTCTTTTTCCCTGTTTCTGCTGCTTTTCCCTTGGGGGAAAAAAAAAAAAATTTGTTTTGGATTTATTTTTGCTACAAGCTACCCAACAAAAGATTGTTATATGAGCTCATAAGAAAATATATAGGCTTGAACATTTGTAAGCACAATACTAAAACAAGATAAATTTGAAAAAAACAAAGGAAAATAAAAGGAATTTTTTTTTAAAAAAAAAGGAAAATAATTTGTACCTTAGGAAGTAAGCAAAGATTTGTGTTCAATAATGGGACTGATCTTGTTCAGTTATTTAACTAAAAATCTGAACTATAAAACTAGGCTCACTCAGCAAGTTTACAGATGATACTAAACTGGAGATTGATATTTAATGCAGGGCTTAAGTTTAGGGCAAATTTAAGGTATTTGACTATTAGGACAACAGAAACCTTGGCTTCAACTGCATATGCAAAGTTCTTCAGTTACATTCTCATGAGTTGAGATGTTCAGGCTGGATATTAGAAAAATAAAAGTCTTTGTTAGGAAGGAAAAGTAGCATTTATATGAAAACAGAATTATCACCTAACAATACCCAAAGGCATAGTAGAATATCTGACCATTACAGTTTTCAACATTTATCTGGAAACTTGGTGACCTGATCTAGGTGTTGCTGGTAGTTCTTTTATAAGTGAGACTAGAGATCCCCAGAAGTCTCTTTCAATTACTTCTATGATTTCAAGAAGCCAGATAGAAAAGTAAATGTAAAAGATTAGGTCCACTACAGAGGAAAATCAGAAATTGAATATAGAATACAAAGCAGCACTGAAAGTAAGCTTCTATTTCAAAAATATACCCCAAAAGTAATGCCTCCTATTTGATTATATTGACCTGTGCTGACAGACATGAATGTTGGTGGTATAGCAGTAGATGTTGAACCTTCCCACCAATATTCTGTTATATTTTGTTATGTTATGGCAGGTGGCAGCAGAGGGGCAGTTTGACAAAATGGCATCTGACATGGAAGTGCGTATGAAGCAAAGGTATGGAATTGAATTCCTCCATGCATAAAAAAATTGCACCCATTGACATTCACTGACATTTGCTGAATGTTTACGAAGACTAAACGGTGGCTGTGAACACAGTGATGCAATGGGTGGTAGCAAATCTCAGCAATGGCAATAGCAATGTGAAAGACAAGCCACGTTTTAGACAGTCATGCACAACTGCCATGCTGCAAAATGAAGAGTCTCAACCAGCTCATACACACAAACTGGCAGTTTGTGACTAGGAATTTGTATACTGATATCATCTTCAATATGTTGGAAACAATGGAAACAATGTTGGTATCTTGTAAAATTTGTGCCAGATTGATTCCACAATTGCTCACAGAGAGACGGAGAAAGCACCATATGCAACTACAAATATGCAGATTAAGATTCTTATTCATTCAACAAATATTGTTACAATACTTAAGCAATTAAACTGTGCCAATTTCACAGTTCTCCTTTACTGCAGGAAAGCAAAAAGGTCAGCAGATAAACCCTAAACAAGAGGGTATGTAGGAATGGGTGCTTAGAAGGATAGATGTAGTTCTTTACGCAAGTTAAAGCTTTAATTTACAAAGTATTTTCATAATTTTTGTCTGCAAAGATTTATTTAAATGATAATGCAACTAACCATATGTAAGGCAAAGACTCTATTGTCTTTCAATTTGCAGGTTCTATCTCCTCATCCATGCTGATTAGAATGCTTTGGTAAATTAGTGTACAGAGAAGTACAATCCACTTTTTTCAGAAAGACATTTGATTAAACCTGAGTATATTTGACTTTTTATACTTTTGCAAAGAAGCAAAATCTTTCAAAGGACAGTGACCATGTTTACAAGTTAGGAATACCTAGTGTACAACCAGAGACAATTCCTGGAGGGTTTCAGAAAGTAATAAATGTTGTCTCAAGGATAAAGATAGCCAGTTCCACAACTCAATTGCTTGCAGAGGAACCTTCAGAGAATTCTTTACCTTGTGGCACTTTGTACATTGCTGTTTACCCAGTGTTCCAGGATGTTCCTTTAATATAAGTCCTGTTATTATGTGGAATGAATCCCAGCATGAATTCATAGTCCATCTTAAATGGGTAATAGCTGAACTACCTTTCTTTTCTATTAAAAAAAAAAAAAAAAAAAAAAAGAATAACTAAGTATTATTAATCATCTTCTAAGCATATGGCATTCTTGAATGAAGTTACAAATATATAAGATATATGAGAATAAATTGAAAAAACATTCTAACATTTCAGTTAGAGGATCCTCAAGATTATCACAAAGTAGGAAGCATATGTTATTTATATATTAGATTACTAGAACTGTAATTTATGTGGGCCACCCTTCATTTACTACCTATTAACATATGAGCAGGAGAACTAAAGGAAGTTACATTAGGACTCCTTTTTTTTTTTTTTTCTTTTTTTCTTTTTTTCTTAAATGACTTGATTTCATATATGTTAAAACTTGTTTGTATTGATTATTGAAATTTTCAATTCAGACACAGTCATCTAATAGAGTCAAGTTTGCCCAAACTGTGGGCTAGACATAGCTTATGGTAATATTAAAATAATTCTAGGAAGATAGAATAAATATCATGGCTGCCTTGTAACCATGAAGAATACCTTCTAAAGCAGAATACAATGAACAAATTCAGCTCAACATCATTCAACACACTGGGCAAAATGTATCACAGAGATTTAATCAAAATCCAAACATTAATAATTGGATATACACCCATTATTTCACAATGGGTACACATCTATGAAAGGAAACATCTAAAAAAAATATTGAGTCAGCACTGGTGTGACAATCGTTAGTGTATATTTTTTCATTAATACTGGTAACTAGATACAAGTAATTGAACCTTTCCACCTCTTAGCTTCTATGCAACATGTAACACATGCATTTCTTATTATTTTTTACTTTTTAGTTAGCTTATCTTATGGGTAAACTCCCATGGCCAATGCTGGAAAGAAAAAATAAACGAAAGCAGAATAACTGAACTACGTATGTAATGTAACATTGTTGATTCACTAATGAGACATTACAGCATAGCACAGCAAAGCATAGAATGAATAGAATAGCTCAGTTGGAAGGGACCTTCAAAGATTATCAAGTCCCTTTGTTTTCTGTCACTGACAGCGCAGCAGAGAGATCAGTATCTCCTTCTCCATTTCTCCTCCTCAAAAAGTTGCAGAGAGCAATGAGGTCTCCTCTGAGCCTTCTTCAGACTAAACAAGCCAGAAGTCCCCAGCCTCTCATTATAGGACATGCCTTTCAGCCCTTTAGTGGTTTAATTTCCTTTCTTTTTATATTGTGGTCTCCATAACCACACATTATATTCCAAATAAAGCTGCAACAATGTTAAATGCAGTGTAAGAATCATCACTTTTGACTGCCAGGCTGAGCTAGGCTTAAAATCTTAAAATGCAGTTTGTCGCTTGGCTGCCTAGGTACACTTCTGCCTCAAATTGAGTCTGCTGTCACCAGCACCTTCACATCCCTTTCTCCTGAGCTATTTTCCAGCCACTCATTTCCCAGTCTGTGTCTGTGCCTGGCATTACTGCATCCCAGGTGCAGCACCTGGCATTTTCCTTTGTTAAACTTCATGCCATTGATTACTGCCGAATGCTCCAATTCATCTAGATTTTCTGAAAGGCCTCTTACCCTTTGAGAACAAGTGCACTTCCCCTTTAAAATCACCAGCAAAATTCCTGAGGATGCATTCAACTCTTAAATTCAGATCCTTGTTAAAAATGTTGAACAAGACTAGCCCTAGAAGTGAAATACCACTAAGCCGTGGAAAAGACTGCTATAAAAATGAACACCATGATACTAAGTCTCTTTTCATCAGATTTCTTAATATAGGCATCATTTGAGTTCACTGAAAATTGAGTATGTTTCAGTACCTTTAGTATGAATATCATCAACCTTAACTCAAATGTAGATGCTGAGAAATCAGCAAAGGATACAATAAGAACTCAGCTGACAAATAGGACATTTCCAGCTGTGTTAAGGAATACAAATAGTGAATGATACATTAGACAGGAATGATATATGCTCTGATTTACAATTGAACTACCTGTTTTTTCTTTCAAACCTTGCAAATACATGAACAGAAGATAAAATATATATCAGGATGCTGCACAAGGATGATGTATAAAGAGGCATATTCACAATGAATTATTCCTACTCTTAAATTACTACCTAGAATTAAAAAAATGCATATTGTTCCTATGCCTTGATTACAACATTTGATAATATTACAGGAATGCATGATTAAAAAAAAAAACAAAAAAAAAAACTGAGCAAGAGAAATAATTAATGCTACCAATTTGGTAGATACAGTTCAACATTTATTATCTTTCTATACTTATCAATATCAGTCAAAACTCTTTTGGCAAACTTGCGGAGTCATGTTTTCCTATCCAGTAAAATAAATTGTTTCAAAACTTACGTAGCAAACACTGCCATAAAGAAAATGCTTTCATTGTAATAAAAGGAGGTGGTTTTAATGCAGTTCATAAACAAGTCATGTTACTTAGCTAAAGCTCCTAATTATTTCTGCAACTTACGTAGACAAAGGCAAAATTAATACCTGCTATTTATTTCTGTGGAAACTACAGTGGATACCAAGAGTGCAAAAACAATCTTTGGCAGAGAAAATTCCCACCTATGAAACACTATTTTTTAATAGTCACCACCATTAGCCATGCATTTTCACCGGCAATGAACAAGAGCCTAAATGCTGCGCTCATAACAATCTGCACGGCCATCCAGAATGTGACTTGTCTTTCACTTCACTGTTGCCACGGCCAAAATGTACCATCAACCACATCACTGTGCTCATATGCACACTGATTGGTATCCATAAACATTCAGCAAGCACTGATGAATGTCAATGGGTGCAATTTTTTCTGCATGCAATAATTCAGTGACACCTTTGTTTCATACTCACTTCCATGTCAGACACCATTGTGTTAAACTGCCCCTCTGCTGCCATCTGTCATATGGCAACAAAATATAACACAATATTGGCAGGAAGGTTCAACATCCACTGCCATACCACCAGCACCCACTTCTCTCATCACAGGCCGACATAATAAAGTACGAGGCACTACTTTCAGAGCTGCCCTCACATCTTGAAATGTACAAGGACTGCTTCAAAAGTGTCTTGAAAGATACAAGGGCTGCTCTGAAAGTCTGCCAGGATCCACTAAACCAATGTGAGGCTAAAGGTACAGTTTCCTGGATTACATCATTACCAGCGACAGTGTGGAGTTACACTAGAAATCTGTGGAGTGCAACGTTTGCTTTTTCCATTGAAGAAAAAATTCAAGACACAGCTCTTAGCAGGTAAAGTTATGTGCACTGTCTTTTGGGATAGGAAATGGGTGATCCTTCCAGATTTGCTAGAACCCGGACCAACCATCAACTCTGACTACTAAATCACAAAACTGACTAAGCTGAAGGCTTGAACTTCTAGAGACAGGCCATAGAAGGAGACAGCTTTCATCTTGCAGCACAGTAATGTTCAGTCTCATACTAATTTGAAGATCATAGAGCAGACTGCTAATCTTGTCTGTATTACCTTACTACCTCTATAAAGTCCAGATTTAGTGCCTTCTTACTTCCATCTGTTCAGGCCAAGGAAAGATGAAGGGCCTGTGAGAACAAAATTGTCCTAGCAATGATTCCATCACAGCAGCTATGAAACAGTGTGATGCATTTTTATGAGTGCTCATGTTTATTGTTGGCAAAAATGCATTTATTTGTGGTGACTATTCCGAAGAAGAGTACATGTAGTACCTGTAGCTAAGAATTTGCTCTATCAAACAGTGTTATTACCCACCTTGTATCTGTTGTAGTTTTGATGGAAATAAATAAGAGGCATTACTTTCAGAGCAATCTACATACTTGATGGTTAAACAATCCTGTTCAAGTTCAAGAATCTCAGGCTCGGAAAGCAACAGGGATGGTTAATAAAGATGTTGTCATTGAGCTAGTCATACGCTACAGCCTTTTGTACTGTCTGCCTTATGAAAGACTTAGCAAAAATATACAAAGGGCAAGCATGGACAATTCAGCAAGTGACAGTATTTATACCTGATATTTATTTTTCTTTATATTTTATTTTAAAAGTAGCATTACAACTGGATGTGCTAGAAAAGGATTTCTGTTACATGGAAATTATGTTTTCACAAAACTTTGAACTTTAATATGTAGATGCCTACCGATAAATTCACCTGAATGCACACTTCTTTGTCTTTTTAAATACTAAATATGGAATTATTTATGAAATAATCTCTCTCTTTCATATCTGACATGCAAAAAGAGACCATATATGCATTTACCAGTTTACATGATTGAAAATGTACATGATGTAAATGCTGATGACACTGTTTCTTTTTATAATGTTGTGTTAGATGTAAAATAAAGTTAGCAGGTTTTGTTTTGTTTTGTTTTGTTTTCTCCCAACACCATTAATCAGTGCCAAGTTCTGATGACCTTTTATTGCAGTATTATGTAATACAGTTTGGATCACCATTCAGTAATCTAAGCGGTCTGTGAGTTATGGTATAAATGTAAGTTTAATCCTTTGTGTCTTTTGAATTTTATCTCTTCTGTATCATATGGGATGTTACAATACATTCCTTTCAGGAAGAATAGCATCAAAAGGATTAGACAAACATTGTGAAGCTTTGAACACAGAGGATCACAGTTTACATCACATGTTCAAACACGTGCATAAGCAGTTATCGTTCTCAGCAGGACTGCTATTGAAATCTTTATATCCAAGAATGACAACATAGAATTTGACAAGTGACTGGCAGAGACTTTGATATAATTTCCAAAACCACAGCAAAAAATGTTACTTGTTCTCAGGTGCAGAGAAAACTAAATATATGCAATCCAGCTTTACCCAAGAATGGACTTAACAACTCAAAGTTCAGTTTGTATATCTGTTTAAGTTGAATTTTTCCCTAACAAACTACAGTTTGTTCCTGTAATGACAGAAATAATATTCAGCGCCTGAACATTCAGAAGCACTCTTTTTCGTTTTTTAAGGAGTAATTTCCTGAGTATTTTTAATTCAGTATCAGTTATCTGTTTCATATATTCACAAACAATCTTATGAGAATATATAGTTCTGTATGTATTTATGTGTATTCTCCTCAGTACTTAAGAAACAGTAATATTGTTCCTTTCAGGAAAACCCATATAAAATACTCTAAATTAGTGATTTGTTTCTTTTCACTCAGGAGGACAAAACAGAATAAATTATTTAAAAGCTATACTTAATATTAAAGAAATGTGAATTGAAACAACTCTGATATCTTAGACGTGGTGCATCTTGGCATGATTATTTTAAGTAAGGCACATCATCATTTGCCTATCAGACTTCTCTTGAATAACATAAAATCCTATTCCAGCTGAGTCATCTTGATGATCCTAACTTGATCTTGCTAATCTTTCTGTGAATTTCATGAAGGAAAGAGAGAGATTTTTGTACACTTACATGGAAAATATTTATTTTCCCTCCAGTGTCAGGTTAATAGTGGCACAATCTGAAGTAAATTGCCTTACTGTAATGTAACATGAGAAATTTCCAAATTTCCTCTTATACAAATTGAATAATTTTAACATTTTGGAAAGCTGTAACATTCTAATAAAATATGTTATATTGTGGTTGTAAAACAGAAAATATACTGTACAGCACTGGAAACAGCATAGGCCACATTATCCCTCATTTGTTTGATTTGTAAGTTAGAGTATGGCCAAAAGAATAACTGAATTTTTATACCTTCTCCAAGTGTCTCTTGTGACTTCTAACATAGTTACATTGATGGGTCTGGAGAACAGTAGAGTTTTATGGTACGAGTGGAAGCTCAACAGTGAGAGCTTCAGGCTGAGCTCCTCTGCTTTTAAAACAGCAAACAGTTGAACGGTAGGTCTAGTCTAGCTGTCTGGGCACCTTTTATATCTCTTGATTGTCTGTAAGAAAAGCCCTGATCAGACTACACAGAATAGACTTCTAACTTACAGTTAATATTATCTGAGATTAGTTTTTTTTAACCAAATGCATTTCTTTATCATGTGGTTTGATCACACCATAATAAGCCGTAGTAAGATTGTGACTGGGATAGCTGTTTACTGCAGGAATGAGTAAAGAAACTTGTAGCATTCTCTAGCTTATTGCTTTGAACAAAAACAAGCCATTTCATGGTTTTCTGTTTCATTTTGCCTAGATTTGTTGCCAAAGTTCAGCAATAATTGTATTATTACTATAAAATCCTATGCATCAATCCTATGTGGATAAAAAATTCATGGTGAATTATTTAAATACAAAGTATATTGCAGATAAGTCTTGAGTTCCAAGCTGATGATGAAGGAAAATGTCAGAAATCAGTTAAACAGTCAGCAATTAAACTAAAATTCTCTCATTAAAAAAGTAAAATTTGGATATTAGTTTTCATTCAGGCAATAAAGGGTACAGCATGCTACACACAGGAATTAAAAAATGACAGATACTTATAGTAAACAAACAAATTAGTAAAACCTGACCTAAATGAAAAGGGTATTATTACACATTAAAGTTAGTTGCCATTTCTCCTTTTTTTTCAATATCCCAATTAAAGTTAACCTGAAGGTTAGCTACTTTCATCTTTATCATCTTTGTGATAGTGTTAGCACTCTCACTGAGGCATCACAGAAATTATATGCATCTCAAAAATTCAGCTAATTATCACTGAACTAGTCACTTCTTACACAGAATGAGTTTAATATTTTCAAGACAATATTTATGACCTGTTTGTCTGATAACACCGTCCATTTCTGAAATGTGGCATCTCTTGTACATCTTTCCTTTCTTAAGCTGAGTCTGACATTGCATTTTCACACGCTGGATAAAAGAGAAGTTTGCAGTGTTGGCTATTTTTGGTTTGGTTGCTTGGTGTTGTTTTTGTTTGTTTTGTAGTCTATTCTTACAGACTTAACATCAAGACTGCACAAATGGAAATTTTCAAAAGAACTGAGTTTTGTATTCAACTTTGTCTTTGCATTTGGAATGCAAGGATTTTTCATGTACTGTCAGCATGAGCAGGATGTAAATATTTGTACTAATTAAGCACCTAAAAATTCAAAATTTTGTCCATTTTTTTTAAATAAAATGAATTATGAGGACTATGTTTCCAACAAGAAAATTATTACACAGCATTTCATAAGGTTGACAATAGATTCTGAAGGATTACAGACTTTTTGGCTCCTAAATTATTCAAAAAAAAGTCTGGAGAAAGTATGAAGTCAAACTCAGCAGCTTTGAAAGGTTTCTTAATGTCGTCATTTAAGTTTAGTTAAACTCAGATTTGTGTTGGCTTTCAGGATAAAGAAGGATAAAAGACAAAGCTTTAAGAAAATAATGTATTAAAATAATTTTCTACATCTTTAAAGAAAAACTTTAGAGCTGAGTACTGCTCTGTGAATGCATTATTCAGTGAATTTTGTCACTTCTCATTAAATAAATTATTCAATAACTTTTCCTCTGAGTATTTGATTAGGTCTATAATGGACATAACAATATTCATTGAGCATATTACTCAACAAAAATTCGTAATAACTGAAAAAATTGTTCAATACAAATTTTTCCCTAGAATTTCCCCACATTTATCCTTTCTTTTTTCAGAAGTATTAAAACATATAATTTTCACATCAAAATACAGATGAGACAGCTTTGGAAAATTGATGAAGTGAATATTTCTTTTTTGCCCTGAAATTTTGTTATAATTCAAAAAGGAGAGGAATGTGGAATGCATTTGACCTATTGTTGTTGCATTGATTTACTACTATAAATGATCTCCTGGAATTTCAGCTATACAGAGTAGTGCTTGTGGAATTCTCAAGTGTGGGACTCTTCTGGTGAAAAACTGTCTTTTAACAGTGTAAGGTAAAATATTCAAATTTCTGGTTATAATTTTTAGGTTTGGTTTGATTGATTGTTGATTTATTTTTTGTTTGTTTATTTTCCTTGTGGCTTTAGAAAGGTTGGCTTCAAGTCTCCCACTCAATGGTCTCTTATAATTCCAACCTGCGTGTTCTTAGGGCAATTTATTCATGGGCTAAGCATTAATTGTTGAGCTTAAAAAGCTTCTCTTTGTCACTGATTTATTTCTGTCTTGATAAATAAACGAGGACAGTGAAAACATAGTAATATATTCTTTTTCAGTCTTTTCCTTTTTTTTTTTTTTTTTAAATCGGGGAAAACAAGCCTTTTTACTCTTTCACACCCTCCTAGTTTTTAAATTGTAACCAAAAGAACAGTGTAGGTATTTTATATAAAACAAGTCTAGCCATGAATAAAGCATCCTTTCTGAGGAATAGCAACTATCTTGAAAAGAAAAAGTCAACATCTTTTCCCAAAGAACTACAGCTCAGACTCAACATCATTCTATGTTATTCTGGATCTTTATGTTTTTTTCTTTCTGGTAAGCGCACTGGTAAGATTTAGGGACTTTCTTCCCAAGAAGGGAACTATGTGCAATCTGTTCAGAATATCCTTATCCTTTCTTTGCTCCCTCTCTTGAACTGGGCATCTAAGCTGCCAGCAATGAAAAATTAAGAGCCATAGGTTGGTGAAGTAGAAAGCAAACAAAAATTTGAAGATTTTTAGTGAAGACCTTCAAATGAGATATTTTTGGTCTGTATCTACAATGTTGTTATTATCTCCTTCATTTAATGGTTCATGATGATAGGCATGCTGATCTATTCCCAAATGTCACAGACTCCCACCCTTGCGGTTAAATCTGTTCAGGAAATTAAATGAGGTGCACAGGTAATACAGTGCCTGCACTGCATGATTCATGATTCATTAGATAACTCAAGACAGCATATAAACAAGACAATGGGCTACAGAGGTTGTTAAAGGAAATTAACAGAAACTCTCACTACCTCAAATTCTACTCAAGGCTTCAAATCTTGACCAATAATTCAAATCTCAGAGAATACTGTATCACAGTTTAGAAATATATTTGTAATGTCTGAATTAAAGAACTTGCAGATTGAGTTTGCTTTGTCAGTTAACATTAATGGAGACTTCAACTGCTCCTTAATTCTTCAAATTCAGATCCTCAGCACAAAACTTTATTTCAACAATGTACATAATTAGATTTCATGGCCAAGCTTTATACTTCATAATTACCTAATTTTCTTTAATAAAGCGTTATCCTTCCAGTTATACTTTTACCCAACAGGTATTAGCCAAGGAATGGTGTGCTGTTGATTCTTGCAGGGTCTTTGACAAAGGGCAGTATCTCCATGATTAGCAGATTACGTAGATCTGACTTCTTTCCAATCAGCTGTTTGACTTGTTTTCATATACAAAAAAGTGTTTTGAAACTTCGAAGAAATATTGCAAAACAGCACTCTTTTTAAAAAATTTTTTGCTAATTTCAGGAGAAAAGAAAAAAATAGCAAGTAGAAATCACAAAATGGTTGACTGCAAACTCATAGCAAAAACCTGGTTTAAGTCCGTAAAACTTAGCACATTCTGTTAGATTTTCATTTGCTGTCATCAAAACCTCCTATGCAATTGAGTGTGTGGAAAATGTAGGAATTTTAGCCTTTCATAGAAATAGCAAACCTTTTTGGAATCAGAATTATATGGGAAATGTATATTACAGCTCTTTTCTCAATAGCATCACAAGCGAGAAAAAAAAAAAATGTACAAAAGAAATTTTGATATTTGGACAAAAATCACAAGCAGTGAAGCATCTCTCTTTCATATTTAATAAAGATTTTCCCAGTCGGCTGCAGCTGATGATAAGTATAATATCTTTAAATGGTTAATCCAAGGATCATGGCTCAAGTGCTTTATGTGGTTAGGAGCAAGGAAATCTGTTAGTAGCCTCAGTGTGCATTTCATAAATCCAAGGATTTTTTTATTCCTTTTTTTCTTTTTTTTTTTTCTTTTTGGTTTGGCTTTCTACTATATCTTAAATGCTTTATTTTTTCAGAGGAGAGATAAGACTTGGTTCTTCACATAAAACTACAGCTTAGCCATTACTTAGTCTTTCTCTGTTACAGAAAAGGTCCTGTCTGTGCACAGATGTCTCAGATTAAATTGTATCTCACAATCCTTACAGTGCTCAGTACTAGATGAACTGCCAAAAGGGCCGTAGGCAAGAACTAAATTGCTTTGGTTTCAGTACACAGTGAATTTGGCTCAGACAAGCTGAATCAGTACATTAAATGCGAATCCCTCACAGATTTGAAAGCAGCCTTTAGCACAATTATTGACTGTGAGTGATGATTATGTCTAATTGAAGGAGACTTTTGCTACCTGTAGCTCAGTTGGAGTCCATGAGAGCCACAGCAAGGCACTGCATCTTAATTCAATGTTCCAGCTTGAAAGAAGCAATTGAACCTAAATCCTGAAGTGTATACACATGGTCGATAAACTTTAATAAACTTTACAGGTTCAGTAACTAGACTGAGTGTATATAATTCAATTTTTTAATTCGGGAAAGAAAATAGCTAACAAGTATGTTAGGCTACAATAATGCATTAGCTCATCTCAGTACAAGCATCATACAGAGGCCTTCTCAGTAAAAGATATAGTTTCATGCTTGTCTTCAAAACAAGTCATAAATCTGCTGTTCTATACTTTATATTAATGCTCTACAGGTGGAAGATTACAGGGTTACTTGAGTACTGCAGAACTTCCAGTAAATTTGTGAGAAAAATAAAGTAATTTGACAATTTTTTATCTTTTGCTACAGAAGTTATGCCAATAGTAAAGAAAAATAAATGTTTTTCTTAATAGATTCTGCCACCCTCCTCAAGATTTCTTGATGTTTTCAAAGTAAAGCAAGCAAAAACGATGATATTCTATGTTTTAATCCTTTCGAAAAAAGTTATTGCTTTTCTCAATGAACAAAAATAGATACTCTCAGGGGCCCTGCAGTCAGAATTGTATTTTCCTTCTGTTCTATAAAAAATAAAATTCTGTCAGTGCATTCGCACAAATATTTCTCTCCTACACACATTTATTGTGACCTATTAGATCCTTTCTAGACTTAGATTAGGTTCCCTTGGCATCATTATTATGATAACATTCATGAAAAGCTCTGTGCCAATGCATTTTTCATATTTTCCATGAACGTGTATCTATCTGAATCATGAAAACTTTCCATTCAAATTGCTCCTTTGCTGAATAATTTATACAGAGGTCATAAATAAGCCCTACAGAACATTCGTTCCTTCATTCCAGGGGTTTCATTATACATTTTGTAGGTCTGAGCTTTTAGAAAAGAAAAATTAACTTGAATGTTGTTTTCAAACATGGTGTGTACTATAGGCTGTGCAAGCAGTAGGGAATGCAAGATGAAAAGAGAGGTCTGTGGCAACAGTTTGGTAAAGTTCTTCCATAATCAATGGTACACAAAATGCTTGGAGTTATTATGAGGTATCTGTGATTGCTATGTGTAGACGAGCCTGCATGACTTCACAAGTCTACTTATATTATCATATTATTGTCATTTTGGACTAGCAAAACAAAAAGTAGGGTATGTCAGAACAAGCAGAGCTGTCTTTAATGTCCTTTATATATGCTTGCTATAATTTCCTAGAGTTAAAGAAGGAAAAGCCCTTAAAATTGTCTGTGGGCAGAAATGCTTACATTCACAGCACTGACCAATTTTTGTCTTGGACTAATAGTTTAATCAATTATCAGATTTGGCCATTTTACAGGTGAATTGTCTTCCTGTTTCTATACACTCTACTGTGGGTTTTCCAGGTATATGATAAGAACAAGGATGCTTTCAAGCATTTCAAGGAAGCTATGCTGCAGCCACTTCTCCATTTCTTTGACAGCTTTAGCATCTTTAATCCAGTCTGGATAGGCTTGAAATCCACATATTTCTATTTCCAGAGAAGTGTATTTTACTGTCCTCAAAATTACATATTTCTTGACAATACAAATATATCTTTATTGGGTTTCTAGAGGCTTGTCGCTTAAACCTCCAGCCTTCTGCTCCCCATTACCTTGTTCCCTAAATACCAGTTCCACTGAGTACCCTGTCTTTCTACACTCAATCTTCAGATAAAGGGTAGGTAGTAGTAGTCTCCAATGGCAACAAAAGCCTTAAACCTGGTACGCTGACCAGCCACGCGTCTGTTTCTGGACCGGCATGATCTTCAACACCTCATCTTTCAGACTTTTGACTCTGAAATGAAATTACCGTAAGGGAAGTCAGCAGGTTGCTTGCAATAATCAGTTCATGCTTCTTTTGACTGTTCACAGCTCATTGCAACTTGTTTTGTTTTTGAAAATAATGTCATACACCTACACTAGGAAATAAGTGAGATTCAGCCTTACTGGCTAATATACGTCTTCCTGTAGCAAATATGGAAAATCTACAGTTATGCATTTTCATACCATTGCGCCAGCAAACCTAGCTCAAGTTCTATATCCACAACCAAGGCCAGAAACCTCACATAGACATTCTCTTAAGCACAGCATTCTGAGAAAGCAGTAAATCCTACTGAATTTTGAGTTCAGCAGAGTCAGAAGCTGGTGTTTTCCATGAAGGCTGCAAGTCATCTACTCAGTGACCAGTGACATCTTCCTTTCTGAGCAGAGGGACACACTGAATTACATTCTGTATGAATGTATGAACACTGAATTGTATTCAGTGTATGTGAACAAATTAAACTTCCAATGTACAAAAACACAGCAGAAAATTACTATCGAAACACTAAAAATTTGTACAATGACTACTCAGGGTACAGTTCTATAATCCATTGTGGATGTGTTCCATGCAGAAAATCACAGCTTAGTCTTACTAGAAATTTCCTTACAAAGCATAGAATTCTGTGACGATTTGACGATCAAAAGGTCCTAAGTTTTAAACACAGCTGGTCAAAATTGTTACTTCACACAAAATAAATACATTTAGAAAAAAAAAACTTTCTTGAAATAGTGTATGAAAATGACATATTTCTCTTTTGAGATTTCAATGAAATTTTAGAACTGAAAAGCAAACTCTCACTCCTATTTACAAATTCATCAAAAGGTTGTGTTTTCATGGAAATATATTTCTTCATGACATTCTGTATTAAAAAAATGAAATTAAAACAGACTTTGAAACATTATTTTGAATGTGAAATTTGCTATTTTAAAGTTATTTTCATTTCATTAGCTTTATTTCAGTCAGATCCTTTTATTATAAAAGATGAGACTGAAGAAAAATATTTCAATCATTTTTTAAAGAGAAAATAATATGTTTTCATTATATAAAAATACTTTTTTTTCTTCTTTCTTTTCACTGAAACATAACATCTACTTTGTAGCCAGATAGATCCATGGTCCCAAAGGCCCTAAGCATCCCTCTGTGTGCAGATATGTTATGAAGAAATAACAATAGTGTTTTCCTTTGCTGATAGCACTGGGTTGGCATCTAGTTATGTTTCATTATTTCAGAGCATATACTTTGTGTGATCAAACTTGTTCAACAGTGTGTAGTTTGGGCTACTTCTGATCACTTAAAAGATTTGAAAGAGGCATCAAAGTAATTGTTTTTTGAGGTTCCAGGAAAATGCATGTATGCATTGATCAGTGTGAACTTTACATATCATACGTATTAAACATTTCAGATTGCATTTCTTAAAGTTATTTGAAAAATACTGAGAAAAATATATACCTTCTTACTAAAAATATAAGAGATGTTAGGACCTTATAATACCTTAAATCTGATATTGCCACTGACTACCAAATGTAGTTATCATAAGCTTTCAAGTTCTGTCTTCTTCCAAAAAAAAAAAAAAAAAAAAGTAATAATCAGAACTTGAATTTGGGAATCTGTTCTATACACCTGGATATATCCACAACAAATAGTCATTATAGTTATTGCACATTTTTCAGTGGAAAGAAAGTTTACTTTACTCTTGAATTTATTGTAATCAACAGCTAGTTAACTAGTAACTAGTAAAAAAAAAAAATGTAATTAGTTAAAAAAAAAGCTAAATTATGTCTGTTTGTTTTTGCTTGTTTGTTTGTTTGTTTGTTTGTTTTTAACAATTATGCACCCAATAGATTCTGAAGGAATAAGTACAGATGCTCAAGTAAAAGGTGTTGAAAAACAAATTGATTTTTCCAGGAAGAACCCCAGCACTTTCTCAGAAATCCTTTATCTTTAAAATGTTTTACATTTTGTGAATTGGTATTTTTCAGTTTGGATACCTCTCACAATAAAAGCTTTGGTTGGCACATAGTAAACTAGTTATCTCCATAGTTCAGTTTAGCTAAAACTGAGAAAATAATTGGAAATCCAAATAAAGTCTTAAGAGCAAAATAAATCATTTTTTTAAGTCAGGAAACACTGTACGCTGATTCTTTAAGTGTGACTGCTCAGTCTTATGGCATATATCATATTTTTATTATATCTATGACTAAAAGATACTCTGCATTTAACAAGGAGAAAAGACCTTGAAATTATTTCATATCCAATGCCAGGGCACACATTTTCAGCACTGTTTGCCAAACACTCTGGAAAGTAGAAGTCAGAGACTCAGCGTGTAATTTTGCTTGTGAATGTATAAACAGCCTGACTGTGTTTTGAGATCCACAGTCAAGGACAGAATTATGTTTTCAGCACAATAAAACTATGCACTATGTGTACCTGAACAACCAGTACTAAACAACTAATTGACAAATAAGTAAACTAGAATGGTACTTCATCTTTCATTTATTGCTCATTCAGCTAGATATTTCTGCTGCTTCTAGGTCTCCACCACTCATGTATGCATCTGTCAGTCACTTTAGTGGGGCAACATACCAGACTCTCTATGTATTGCTCCGCAACCACTGCAATTTTCTGTGCAGTATTTTACTATGTTATGCTATTTTATTTTCTGGGCAATTTTTAGTCCAATTCTAGTTCCTATCTCTCTAAACTCAGGGCTAGTTGCCTGTCCTTAATTTTCTTTTGTACTTTGGACAACAGATTTCAGCAGGAGGTGCTTTTGTTAACAGGCAGTTTGAAAGTTAGCTACGTATACAGAGTTCTATTAGATAGGAGCGCTGTGTCAATGTTCACAGTGCACCGAAAAAAAAAAAAAAAGGAAAAAAAAAAAAGGAAAAAATGGGGATGTCTTTCACATTAAAATGATCATTTTCATTTTATCTGTGTCATATGTCTTCTAACATTAATGATCTTGGGCTACTTCTTATTTTCTAGGATGAATTATGTCTCTAAACTGAGAACACGGTAACACAGCATGGCACTAAATGACTGCCTTTTGACCAAGTCACCTGTAATGATTTTTAGAAAAGCATTAATATCCAAGTCACAACATCTCATCCTACTTGCAGAAGAAATTTTTCTGAAAAATCAGAAGAGCAATAAGCATCTAACCCATATTTTAAGTCTGGGTAAATCAAGTTCCACTACACTTTCAAAGCCACCTTTAAAACTAATTCTAAATACATTGTGCAAAGTCTTGTGAAATTTAAAACTGTTTAAATTGTGATCCCAGAGACAGTATTGTTATATGGAGCAGAAATTATTACTCTGTGATGAAATATCAAAAACACATTGCAGTAGGTGCAAGTTTTAGATAGAACAATTAGTTCTTTGTTGAATCAGTATGACTTGCCATGCCCAACTTCTGTGACAATGATGGGTAAAGCACAGTTTAAGGGCTAGATGAAAAGATTGTATTCAATTCTGCATGAAATGCATTGCACAGCAGCAATACAATGGGCATCAGGCTTTGCACCATAGGATAGAAATCTGCAATCTTTATCTTGAAGTTCCAAAAAAATTAAGGTTGACATGACATTTCAGAAATATTCAAACATGGTTATTAATGCTATTTTTGTTAATGGATTTAACCTTTTTTAAATCTGTTGCTCAGATTCATATTTAGCTTGCTGTGAACAACAGCAGTTTTTACTTGTTGGGGAATCTTCCACAGAGCATAAAATCTTATCTCATGTTAGTGGCCCTAAGAGGTGACTGATGAAGGAATTCATATGGTAAAAGTGAAATAAAAGTGTGACAAAAGTGCAACAATCCACTTAATAATAGTTTCCATTGAAGCAGAAAATACCATGTTTGCTAGTACCGTTTAATGATATCTCAAAGTAGCTTTTGGGTTAGGAAACGAGAACACTGGAAGTCTAGGCTACGCAGGAATATTTGTGGGTCTTTTCTACACTTTAGTATGGGCAGTAGCCAATTGGTCAAGATGCCTGAAGTAGATCATCACATAAACCTAATACACTAAAGCAACTAGAATTTCTCTAGTTCTACAAGCATCGTATTGGGTAAATGTCATTCTGCTTTATAGCCAGCTTTTCTCCCTACACACACACACAAAAGTGGGATAGTTCCTGGATTATTCCAGTCTGCTTGAGCTATATCTGAAAAAGGTTGAGCACCAACAAGCAGCTTTTTATGACTTTCCTCGCCAACTGCATGTCATTTCAGCAAACAGATGCAATTTGATAAGGGCTCCTTATTATGGGCATTTTATTTTAGAGGAGAAATGAATAACTGTTTTCCCTTTTTTTTTTTTGCAGCACACAAACTCCCTTACATTTACACATTATGCAAACTTCAAGAAGGAAGCAGTTAGCATGTCGGAGAACCAGCATTGATAACACTTGAGCAGAGCAGTCTGTAGCAGTCTCTTTAGTCTCACGACAGGCACATTAGTCTGAATGTTAGCTACTTCTCCTTAATTGGATTGCTTGCATAAATTGCAATACAAGGTGGACATGCGATAGCTTTCTTTTTCACCAATCAGTCATGTCAAAAGAATCTCATGTATTTTATATAGAAAGAAGAAAAAAATGATAATTTGAAGAGATGAGAAGATGGTGCAGGGTAAAAGCTGATATTCTTCGTTTATAACAGATAGCCCCAAGTTGTAGAGGCCATTATTTCTTGCATTTTCAGAGCAAATGAACTTGACAGATGGCTGTGTCACCTAAAACCCTACCTACCAACTTGATTATGCAGAAAACAATACAATAGAAAAGAAATCATTACTGAAGGAACCTGGTTAGTCCACAGAGGGCTGAGCAGTGCAGAAGAACAAAATTACAGTTGTGGAATTGAACAGCAAGAATACATTTAACATAAAGTGGGTTACAGCAAGGCAATCAGTCATGGCTAAAGCTATTGTCTGGGCTTGCTTGCATGGTATATGAAGTAATCTGTCATCTACCACTGAATTTATGCTTAGTTTATAGTAGAAAAATACAAAGGTTTTGCCAGGGCATGTTCTGGTAGTTTTAAGTAGCTCAACTGTGAATCTATGAAATTAAAATTATGGGAATTCAGAACACTTTTCTGCTTCTTATGCATTTTGGAGGACATTAACACTAAAGTAACTTCTCTATCCTTCTCTTTTACTCAAACATTAAGCAAACTACACCACTTAAAGAAAGATAAAGCAACCTGGGCCAGAGAAAAATTCACCATTGGTCCAGTTTGCACAGCACCATCATTACCCACAAAAGGTTGCATTGGATTTACTACAAGTCTGGCTGCAGAAGCAATGGAATAGCACACATAAAACAGGCATAAAACAGGGCAGCAGCTATTCCTGGTGGCCCAGATCCCATTTTGTTGATTATTACACCTTCTTTGAAAAATGATAAAAAATTTTATCAGTATTATTGCATGATCTCATACATCATTCTCAACAAAATGGTTTTCCAGTCTCTGTTCCTCTCAAAACTTTCAAGACACATTATCTACTACTATGCATTTGAGGGCTTACCCACTCCTTAAAATTCATCTTTACTAGTTATTTCAATTAGAATATTTTAAAATAACCCATAATTGTCTGTTATGTCAGTATCAACACAAATGGATGTTGATAAAAATACCCAGAAAATTTTTTATTATCTCTAACAGAAAATATTTTATTATTTTTACCTATGATAAACAATTGCATTCTTACTTCAAAGCAGCAAGGTAACTTGTTATAACAGTGATAAAAAAATTAATTGGTATTTTTTATTTACTCTGCAGTGAAGATTAAATTTTATAATCTTCATTTAATTTAATTCCTTTCCACAAAACAATGATCAAGTCATGAACCAAAAAAAATCACACACAGAAAATTTAGAGATAATTTCATATATGATACACAAATGTGATAGATGTTCTCTTACATATTTAAACTTGAGTCTGTAACTTAAATAGAGGCAAGATTTTTCACATTGCACATATTAATCACTAAATGAAATACATTTTGTGAATTTTTCAGGCAAATATGAAAGCAAAATTAAAAATTGAAAAGAAAAAAGAAAATTAAAAAAGGCAAAACTTCCTTATTTATCTTTATTTATTTGTGGATCAATTAATGAATGTATTCCTCCCGAGGTGGGACGGGGGGGAATATAAAAAAAAGAAAAATTTGCATTAATTCTATTACTTAAATTGGAGGTAGGGAAAAGAAAATGATCTTTTAAATATAGAATCACAAAATAGATTAAAAAAGATAAAATAAACCAGAGCATTATGACCAGTGAGGTTTTTGTCAACCTGTAATTATTTATCTAAATTTAAACTGTTAAGATACATATCAGTAACTGTCTATTAGAACTCAAATAGTAAATAAAACACAACACGCATAGATTTGTGCTATCATCAAATGACTTTCAACGTAACATTGAAAATAAGCATTATTTTTTAATGCAGTTTCCTTCATAAAATTCAGTGAGGGAAGGCACAACAACATCTCTTTTTTTTGCATTCTATAGAACATCTTTCTTTAAAAACAAAACGAGCAAACAAAAAAAAAAAAAAGCACCAACAACAAATATTATATGGATTATAAAGAAAATTTGAAAAGACCCAAAATTATCCAGATTTTAAACACACCTATATCACTCTACACCTTTTACTTCTCACCTCATTCCTTCTTTCACTCATGTGAGCACTGTGTGCTGGATTAATACCAGGTGGGTTTGTTAATATACTGGATGCATTAAAAAGGCTTTGTGCAGATGGTGGAGAGTTAAGACTACCAAGGAAAGTGACGGTAGTTGCATGGGAAAAGCCTCTCTACAGAACACAGAGTGGATTTCATTCACAGGAATTGACCATGTCTTTCAGGTACCAGGCCTCTGCACGTGGCTTCCTGTCCTTTTTGGGTCAGTCAAATACTGACATCACTTGGAAGTCACTCCAGTGGCTGGTTAGTAAAGATCCAGGAGTAAGACTCTCATGCTTACAACACCTTGGCGCCTGGAGAACAAAAGCAAAAAGAAAACAAAAGCTCACAAAAAAAAATAAATAAAAATAAAAAAATCTCAGTCTTCGAACTCTGGTTCTCACAAGACTCTTGTTACCATGTTTAAACTATTTTAGTTAAGACAGTTCACAATTTGCAACATATTTTAGCCTGATTTTATAACCTGATCTCTGCAGATAAAGTATACAATATTTCCACAGTACTACAATCACTAACAGCTCAAACATCTCTACCTCATCTACCTTTTCATTTCCTTGGACCTTGATCTGGAGAACCTTTGGAATACTTAGAGACTGAGTCTACTTCACAGAAAAAGTCAAGAGTTCATATGTTTACAGAAGAGTTTAGGGATAGCTGCGTAAATAGGACTCAGACCAAAAACACTGTAGTGGTTTTTTTGTTGGTGCAAGACTTCCAAATTTCAACAGAATTAATGCTTTTGATAAGCTGGCATACACCCAAAAGCCACACATTTGTCTGTAATATAGTCCAAGATAACCATATCAAACTAACTAACAAACAAAAAAAGGGGGTTGACTATTTGGAAATAGCTTTGTTACATTAAGTTTTTCAGGTCCAAAAGAGTGAAGGAGAAAGTAAAGAGGTGCATTTGGTAGCCTAAACAAGGCAATTTAGTTAGACTATACATATTCCTTTGCATCAAGCTTATTCAGAAAGATACTTGGGAAATATGTGTCCAAAACAGAGATGACTTTTTTTTTTTTTTTAAAGTAGAGAAGAAAGCAAAGCTAAATATTTCTGTGAGGTAGCACATCATCCACTCTGAAGCTCAAATAGCTCTTAAGCAGCTTCAGAACTTGTGAAACTATACAGTCTCTATTAAAAACAGTGAGTATGGCAAAAGAAAGTGAGAATGGCAAATGGTCCAACTATCTTCACAAATATTGACCCTAGTTATAGCAGAACACAAAATCCTATTTTGGTTTCTACTGCACTGAGAAAAACAAAGATTAAAAGCAGATTTGCAACTCCTGAAAGAGTTTACAAAAAACATCTTCAATCCTGACACTAAGTCAAATTTTTTCATATTCTACCAAACCACAACTCTTCTGATCTAGTCTCAGAAAATCACTTTTTTTCGTATTCAGAATTTAGACACAGACATTCAGATATCTTTATCTATCTGTATGTTTATTTATATATTCATACCAACAGAGATATTATACAGATATTATTCATGCACATATATACATATTTGGAGATGAAAGTCTGAAACATAATAAGATTTTTCAATCATTGATTCCAATTCAGCTCATTTTTGTAAGAATGTAGTTTCTTTTCTCATTATTACTTCATTTCTGAACTTTTTCTCCTTCTGAAAGATCATCAGAATGTTCCACAAGAAACTCAGGGGTTGAAACAAGAAATAAAAGAACACAATTTTTTGTAGTTCCCTCTGAAAATCTTTGGAAGGCAATGTTTCAACATTGAAAGTGTGAAGATTACTGTGGGGATACACCTGATTTTAGATAGGAACAATTAAATTCTAGAGACAATATTGATATTGATGCATGAGTTAATCACCTCAAATTCTATATCAAGCTGGGATAAAATCTGACAATTTTAATTAATTCAAGTTCTCTTTCCATCCTCGCTCAATTACATCTTAAAAGAAATGAATGTCTCACTTCATTTCCAATTAAATAAATTCCTTCAGGATAAAAATATTTTGAACACTGTTGTTCTATTTTACCCAAAAAGCTCAGAGCTCAACAACTAACAGGACAGCAGATAACTTTATCAAAACCATCCCCATATCTTCCTGACTTCTATTAGATATTTTACTCCACTCCTTTCAGACCTTTCAGACCTTTGCCAGAACAACCCACTCTAAATACTCAGATTCCCAATATCCGTTAGATTAATGGTAGGATAGGAAGTAACTGTGATCCTCTTCTGCTGATGCAATCTACACTGAACAAAAAAATCTTTTAACAGTAAACAGCAAATTACAAGAATTACATCCTCCTTCTTCCATCCTCTGTCTCTGTTTATGCTTCATCCAGGGCAGATTTTGATCTCACCCTGGTCATTTCCTGGTGTACTGTAAGCATGGTATGTGAATCAAAAATAGGTGATCCTCACAAGCTAAAAATTGCTTTGAGGAGCAACTTTCTCATGCTTCATGCTTAGCATATCAGCTGCTTGCTCATCTAAATTTTGATGTATTTTTCTGTAGGGTAAGTAATCCAAAGCTTTTCAGTTACTGCATGAAATGAATGTATGTGTGATTAATCGTCCTATTCCATAATATTAACCTACTAGGGATATTTTTCTTGGTTTAGTGGTTTGGGTGCTCAAGGGATCACAAAATTAAAAAAAAAAGAAGAGTGTATTTCATCATCTAATTCCTCTCCTGAGCAGGGCAGAGTTGTATTGTACTGTATGTTAGATAATGATTGCTCATCTTGTTTAAACAAACCATTTCACCTTGAATTTATACCCTATTTTTATCTCCTCAGTAATGTTATTATTGTTTGCACTTCTTATTAAAAGCCATGGATTTTTTTTTGCTCTATCTTGAATTTGAAATTGTAATTAATGACATGAAATTAACCTGATTAATTGTCTCTATCTTACAGTTGATGAAGTGCACAGCATTCACTGTCCCTCCAGTAAAGCAATACTCACTGACCACAGCTACCTTGCTGGTATGCTGCTGGCTCTAGGGCCCTTCAAACCTTTAAAGACTTTGAAGAGGAAAGGGACCTGGGGGTGTTGGTTGATGCTCGGCTGAACATGAGCTGACAGTGTGCCCAGGTGGCCAAGAGGGCCAACAGCATCCTGGCCTGCAGTAGAAATAGTGTGGCCAGCAGGAGCAGGGAGGTGATCATCCCCCTGTACTCAGCACTGGTGAGGCCACACCTCGAGTACTGTGTTCAGTTTTGGGCCCCTCACTACGAAAAAGACATTGAGGCCAAGGAACGTGTCCAGAGAAGGTCAACGAAACTGGTGAGGGGTCTGGAGCACAAATCTTATGAGGAGCAGCTGAGGGAGCTGGAAGGAGAAGAGTAGGCTCAGGAGAGAGACCTCATTGCACTCTACAGTTTCCTGAAGGAAGGTTGTGATGAGGAGGGGTTTGACATCCTCTCCCAGGCAACAAACAGGATCTGAGGAAATGGACACAAGTTGTACCAGAGGAGATTTAGATTAGATATAAGGAAAAAAAATTTCTCTCAGAGAGTGGTTAGTCACTGGAATGGCTGCCCAGGGAGGTGGTGGAGTCGCCGTCCCTGGCAGTGTTCAAGAGGCGTCTGGATGAGGAGCTACGAGATATGGTTTAGTGGCTTGTGGTAGCAATGGTAATGGGAGGACTGTTGGCCTAGATGATCTTGTAGGTCCTTTCCAACTTTGTGATTCTATGATTCTATGATTCTATGAACACAGCACACCTCCCAGCTAGCCCTGGTACTAGCTGGGCCTGCAGGAGGTTTGTAGGTATTTTGAGCAGCAATTCCTGTTTGTCTTTATTACAAGTAAAATTGGGAGCATTTATGGTCTCCTGTTATCTGTATCAATGTATCTGGGATGCTTAGGAGAAATCGTTCTGGGACATATTTCCCTACTTATTTATGTGAGAGTTTCATTCAGGATAACACACTCTAAAGAGTAACACGTGAACCTGTTTCCTTCTCAAGCCCCTCTGTGTGATACGTGAATGTAATACTGGCACATTTGTGATAACCGAAGGTGAGATATCTGAATCTCACTGGTTATTTCCCTGCTGAAATCCAGTTCTAGAAATACATATGTACAGGAAATACTCTATGAATTGAAATTCTGGTAATATATACACGTAACTACATTGCCATTTAAGTGGTTAGGGTACCTATAGGCTTCACCAGTAACCTTCAGAAGAGAAAAGAGGTCTCAGCACTTGGTTGTGTCACTGCCTGGGCCTACACACAGCTTGTAAAGAAATTAACAGTACACTTTGACATTAGCTCTTACAGATGAATCTCACCTTGCTCAGAGTCCTAAAACTGCTGGAGTTTGCAGCTTAATTCTCCAAAACTTTTCTTCATATTCTACTACATACTGCAAGGCAGTTCATATTTCTTAGTCGTTCACAGCGTTAATTTACTTTATTGATGACATCATCAGTATTTTGTCACTGTAGAGTTTAGTTGTCCTGTGTAAAGCTGACCATGGAAGTTTTGAACATCGATTTTTTTTCCTTTCTGTAGCATCAGCGAATGATTTATCATCTTCTTCTGGGACATCAGCCAGAGGCAAGAAATAGCTCTAATAACATGCTCTAAAGTGACTTGTACTGATTGTGTGTTTCAAAACTCGATCAAGAAATGTACTCTACCTGGACAAAGGAACATTAACCAGAAGGAAAGACTGGAAAGTTCTTATAAATAAATGACACCTACCACACACAGTATGTAGAACCCAGTTTTATTTTCCAGAAGAAAACTCAGAGATTTCTTTCACTTGTACTTGAGTGCATAACTTCACAAACTTGTTTTTTATTATTTAAAAATCTCTGAAAAAAATGTCGTGAAAATACATGTCATACACAGAAGAAGGTAGAATGAAACATAAGTTTCAAGCAGGATCTTCCTCCTCATTAGAGGCTTAGATTTTCCCAACTCAGACTTCATTAATTTCCTTTCTCTGACATTTTACAACTACATAATCCTGAAAAAGAAAAATAAAAAATCTAATGCAAGAGAAGACAATGAAAAATACAAACATTGCACTAGTTATGGAATAAGCATGAAAATAAATATAGAAAATAGTTTTATAGGACTCATTTCTTTGTTGCCTCAGTAGAACTGTGCACGTTTGTGTGCAAAAGAGAAACAGGGTGGATGCAATTAGATGCCATGTTTTCTCAGGTGACAAAGCCGGATATTTCATGACTTATATATTATTGTCCCATAAGCAGTCACATAAGCGCTACTGGTACAACAAATGAGAAAATGTTAGAGGAAATAGAACTTCTTTATGCTGGAGGGAAAGGAAAAAAATGCAGATAGTTGTACTGCATTTCATAGATGAAAATTAATTTTGATTGAGGAAGTAGCTAGAAATTGTGAACAAGTTCTAATTGGTCTCAGAGTTCTATCATTTCTAACATACAAAAAGTCCAGAAATAGAGGGAAATATTCATTTTCACTTTGCATACATGCGGTCTAAGCAAAATGGATAAATAAATAAATAAAAAGGATGCTTCAGGTGTATGTGGACCTTTATACTAACTGTATTTGGTCTCTTTCTTATTTCATTTTCTGTATAATTACATGAGCAAATTTTTGGTCTTCTTTTGGTCACTTGAGAAAGTAGACTCAAAAGATGACATGTTCATAAACATTTTATGCACTTCTGTTGGATGTATAAATGTAATTTATTTTGGGACTAAATGGAAATCATTTTGGACAGGACAGGAATTGTTTATGTTCATAAATTCATTCATATAGTCATAATTCATACAGTCATTCATAAATACTGTCACTAGGCCAAATTTTTAGCTGTTGTAAATGGATATTAATTTATAGTTACTCAATTCTTTGCACCTACCCACATTTTGATATTTCTGCTGCATATAGATAAATTCAAAATAGAGTTCCATTATGCTGTGCATTCAAGTGTCCAGGAGAATCTGATTTTGTCTCCTATTTTGAAATAGTGCTATATATATATTTCCAGATTTATTTTCTTCTTTAATTATGGTACCATCAAGTCTATTAATACACCACAAGTAACCTAAGTTATTAACATAAGTTATTATTAGCCTATCATAGTGTCATTGTGTAAATTCGTATTAAGTGTGTTACAGTCTACTAGAGCCCAGACATATAGTGGATCTCAAAAAATATCACATTAAGGGAAATGAAATGAGAAGTTTGACTGGTTTTGTTGCTTTTTCTACTTAGCAAGAATTAACTCACAAAGAATAGAAATTAAAATTTGCTTCTACAATAATGTCACTAATTCTATTCAACCGAAATTCATCAGCTCAGTATTTTGAGCTCCACTAGGATTCCTATTCTTTTCTTCAAAATCTGTCATGTTTTTCTCAGAAATACCTCTGAAGCCTCATTTCTCTTTTCTACAGGAGGCCATGGCAATTCTTTTCTGAACAACCTCTTCTATATGTCCAGCACATCCTCTCAGGCTCTGCTTATTGACTGTTCATGAAAGCTGCTTAATGAATATTCTCAAATGTAACTTTTCCCTCCTATTTATTCTGTCAAGATGAAGAGATTTTAAATGACAGTATTGCCTCTATTTGCACAACCACTTCTGCTGCAGAAATTATCGTTAAGCAAGTGAGTCTGCCACCAAGAAAGGAAATTCTCTTCCTTTTCTCTGTGGAGGACCCTAAGGAAAATCCCAGCTCCCCATATGAAGAGATCTGTGTAGGTTGGGGAAGAGCAGGTTATTGCCGGCTGTGCACTTGATATGAGCACCATCTGGCACTTGTAGGGTAGGATGACTCTGGGGGAACACTGTCAAGAGCACTCTGCTGCTGCTCTAAAGAGCAACATCAACATCTTGCTAGAATCTGCTGCTGGTTTTAGCATATGTGATAACAGGCTAAGACTGGACATGGCCACTACTTATGGGACCACATTTCCCCAGCTGACAAGGGATCCATTTCTCTCTTTATACAAGAAGAAACTGGAGTTTGGAATTTATTCTCCTCAAAGCCTGCTTAAGTAAACAAATCAGTGTCCTGATTGGTTGTTTATTTTTTTAAATCCTCAGGGCTCTAAGGTACATGCCACGAACCTCATAGGTTTACAGGTGTGTGTAAGATCTACTAGCAAGTTTGCAGCACTGAATACAAAGAAACATTTCTTTCTTGTAGGAAGACTTAACCTGAACCTGATAAGGTTTAATGCACAAAAAAGGCTGTAATAAAATATTTCCCAGATGATTTTTGGAAAAAAATCAAAGCAGAAATTTCCACAGGCAGGATAAGCAAAGAATAATCTCAGGAACAGATACTGATATTCAAAGATAAAATCAAACACAAATATCAAGCTTAAAATGATTTTACACCCATACCCCATTTAGAATATACTCTCTCTTCTACCTGTTGCATACTCACGTACTCACATGTACTCATTACAGTATTGCTTCTGAAGGCCATTTGGTTGTCTTCTGAGAAAGAAAAAAATTTAAAAAGCTGATAATGACTCTCTAGGTCTACTGTATTTTCCAAGTCGTGTTATGTGCTATTTTGTCATTCTTTGCTCACACCAAAGCTATTATTATTATTTAGGAGTTAACATGTAATCCTAAACACTACCACATCATGGTTACCTTTTAGTATGTATTTAGTATTTACTATGAAAGGAGTGAGAAATCCAGCAATTAGGATGAGACTAGTGAAATTCTGGCCCACTTCTAAAATCCTGACCAATCGAACAAACAATAAAGAAAAAAAAAATTAAAAAAATAAAAACTTTAACATTATTATTGTTGAATGAATTCCATTTCTCTTTGCACTGATGAGCTCCGTGTTTTCAGCTCTAGACTATAAAATTTATTCACAAGTTATAAGATTTGCATGATTTCAGGTTGTGACTCTCAGAAACAAATTCAATTCCCACTGCTGAGATAGTGGGAACCACTTGGGCCTGGACACAGACAAAATTTATTTGATTTTTGTTTTCTGTTTTGCTTTCTTTGTTTTTCTTCATATAACACAATTAAAAAGCAATTTTGACAAATGAGACTGTTTTCAAAATGAGTGTTTTTGGAAGGACAGATGAGTATAATTCATTTCATAACGTTTTTTATGCTTTTCAACAAAAAGTCAATTTTCTGTCAAATTATTTTAATCTTTTTATTAAAAAAATCATAGGATTCTACCCTAACATGATTCTAAAAATATGTATAGTGAGTGACATTCATTTATGATTATATGTGATCCTCACAGGAAAAAGCTATAAAAGGTTTATAAAATGTCTGCAAATCTCCAGAACCAGAGGACTGACTTACACCACTTGCTACAATAAGGCTTGTCCTCATTTTTACAAGCAAGTGCCAAACCTGACCCGTTAGTCCATTTATGTAAATAATAAGTCCAATTCCCATTGAGAGCTCCTGCTAAAGCTGTGCCATTAGAGCCATCGTGTCATTTAGACAGTCAGTGGAGAATCAAAGGCTGCCTGTGCTGCAGCAGCCCACTGCTATGTTTCTAAGAAAATGGGCTCTTAAAAAAGGAAATGTCACACCGCAGTGTGAGAGATAAACAGAGGTATATCTTTAGAGCAGCAGGCAGGGACTGTAGAAACACTCTCTGTAAATGACTTTGATCCCCTAGTGTGATGAATCATGGAGTCGCAAATCCTTTTTAGCTAATTGCTATCAGCTTGTGAGATTTTTCCTTCCATGTTCAATATCAATTTTCAGGGCCATAGGAGATAGCAGTTCTCCCCCGAGCTTGCTGGCGACTTACCGCTAAAACTGAACTTGCACCACTTAACAGTTTAAAGGGGGAAGTCATTTAATATGACACTGCTTCTAGTATCTAAAAGGGAAAAATATTAGGGGTAAATACATGCAATAGTAAACCTTTTTACTGGCAGTGACCTTCCTTTGAAAACTGTCCTTTCTGTATTCGCGTAGTATCAGTACAGCAATCTCAAAGCAGAAGAATCTTCAATTATTCAAAAGTGCTAAACTGGGAGTTTGGAAAAAAGAGAGTGAAATATGTTGTTTTTCAGGCCTAATGACTTCACCACTAAAAACTGAAAAGAGAACAAACTTGTAAAAAACCTTTTGAACCATAGTCAAGATCTGAATGGCAAATTAGACATATCCCCTCTATAAGTTAATTTTAAACAGTATCTATAGCACAAATTTCACTCAGTTACTAATTTTCAATGCAATCTTATGAAACTGTATTATTTTTCCAGAGAAATCTATGTATTTCTTCCCTATTAAACTCAACAAGACTTTTCTGTTTTTTCTTGCCTGTTTATCTACTGCTATGCAGAGAGTGAAGCATGACAATTCAAGAGTTAGGGCCATGCAACATCTGAACATTGCCAGAATCTTAGAAATTCTAGATTCATAAGTGCTTCTGTAGTGATTGAATGCCCTCAGCATCTCTAATAGTCAAATACATTGGTAGCTAAACTTGGACTCAGGATCAAATTTTACAGCACCTAAATTTTGAAGTCTGGAAATTAACAGAGCAGGAATGAATGAGCAAACTATTGGGCTAGCTAGTAGTGCAATTGTGTAAACCAGAAAAAAAATAAAGTGCATCAAAAATGTTTAGAAAAATTTTGATGAAGAAAGTTATAGAATTTACTTTCATTGAATACTTCCAAGCTGAAACTTAGCCATTTTGAGTACACTTCCTGATAGCCTCTCAATGGATTCAATACTTAATCAGTTTCCCCACCTAAACTAGGATCACCTTTTGAATCTGTGTATGAAAACACAAGAGTGGCAAACCAGGAGTTATACTCACTTATTCAAGGAGCAGATATAGAAAAGCCTAACTTCAGAGCAAAATTATACGTCATTTGTTGCAGGTAGGCCGAGATTTAATCACTGAAGTTATTAGAAGTCAATTTAAAAATAATAAAATTTATTTTGCATAAACAAAGAATGAATGAAAGAAATAAAAGCCTATTTGCAATTTATGTCCCGGAAATTATTTATTTGGCCTTCTTATCAGGAAAAATACTTAATAGTAAAGAAGAGATGCATTTATTTGAGATTGGATAGCTTTCAAATATGGTAATATTTTTTATGCGATTTTAACACTTAAACTGAAACCACAATTTATAACTTGAACTCATTCTTGATCTTTAGCAAAGTACCCAGAAAAACTTAAGAATAAGGGTAAAGCATCTGGGTTTTTTGTTACAGGGGTCATTTAACTAAATATCCAACGGGTAACTATACATATTTTCATTTTTTTCACTTGTCTTTCTGATAGATTTTCGTCTCTGATAATTGACTCAAAGAACTTAGAGGACTATTAGTAGCCCAGTTCACACCATATTCTTGATGACAAACATCGTAGACTATCTGTATTGTGAAATTGTATTATTCTGATGTATTATATAATGTATTATTTTGAAACATGTTTATAAATAAGAGAATTAATAGTATTTCCTACCTCCAGCATATTTACAGAGATGTTCTTGCCAAGGAGCAAAGACAGGAGGCTGCTAGGTTAGATCTTTACCTTGGAGAGAAAATTATGCATGTTAAATTAGACTAGAGATAAGTTTATGGAAGGAGTTGAGGTCTGAGAAAGTTGGGCAAGTAATCTGACTGTTGAAAAAAATTGTACAGTATAATCTGAGTTTGGTGGGAAATTTTTATCTGCTGCTCTCTCATATAGCGATAAAATTATGCCTTTGAAGTGCATCATGAATTATTTTTAATTAACAAACAACAAATATATACAAATTCAAGCTGTTCATAGAACTGGGTGAAGATTTCAACACAATTTAGAGTCAATTCCAGTTCACCAAATCTGTGTAGTTATTTATAACTAGTTAAATCTTTGGCAGGTAAGGTGTGAATAAAATCTGATTTCTCTCTCATGAGGAAAGAATACTGACTTGATGTCTCTGATCTTTGAAATAAGGATCTAGAAAAATCTCGGTATGATGCTGAGTCAAGAAATCTATTATTCCAATAGAATTTCATTAATTAATTTGAGGGGGGAAAAAAAGTTTCAGAGGTAATTTTGGCTTATATTATTGAGAACTGAATCAAACTGATCATTACCAGTGTGTCATGCTTTAGTAGAGAAAAAGTAAGATGAGTGCTATTCTATTACAAAAGTAATGTATCACACTTTTTCAAAAGCCAATGATGTTAACACTAACATTTTAAATACCTAAATATTCTTCAAACTGATCCAAGGGTTTGGCCCAATGATTCCAGTAAGTATTTTAAAAAGGAAAAAAAAAAAAAAAAAAAAAAGCTGTATTTTAAAAGGGTTTATTTAAATATAAAAATATGTAAATAATAAAAAGTATCTAAATCTGCATTTTGAATAATTAGAAACAACAGAATATTATTTCCTGAGCACTGAGAATATATTTTTTGTAAACAGAGACAGTAATTTGTGGTAAAAAATTGATCTTAGGAATGTTCTATACATTTTCTAGTGGAGTATACACAACTTTCCACCATTTATCTGCCATTAAGAAGAAGTAATCAAAATAATGTTTGAAATAATTAAGTAAGTTATTACTTATCAGTTAAATTTTGTAATCATATTGCTAACAATGAAAAAAATCTTATTTTCTGGATCTGCTAAAATTTTTCTGAATGAGTTTGACTCAAATATTTGAGTATTTGAAGTTTTAAGTAAATGGCGGCAATTGAGTACAGACTGTTCTAGAACCCAAGGAATGATACAATACTAGCTCAAGTGATGTGTTCCAGGAAGGGTGACACTGCATATTGTCAGTGAAAATCACAGTTGAAGTTCAGGTGAAAAACAAGATTACACTTTTTTCCATCTTTTAAAAATCTCTTGGAAGAATATCTCTAGTGATTTCTACCAGTACTACTACAGATTGTTATTGAGCATCTGGGCAACTTCAGCACCACATTGAAAAAAGCAGTCCTGCACTGGCTCTTCACTGTGTAATTCTCACTGATACTGGTGGGCATCCTAGCTGTACAGAGGGTAAAGGATAAGGTCACAGGATAATGAATTTAACTCAAATGAGGGAGGTTGAGTTGTCAGGATTCTGTCTTATCTTTTTTATTTTTTATTTTTTAAAGTGGCATCTTTTTCTTCCTCAGGGAGATCTGGAGGCTGTGGCTTTTTGCCTTTGAACATCCTCAAGTCAAGCATCAAGAAAAGGTGATGAGGGTTAGGGAGGCTCCCTTGACATTTGGTGCACTGGCATCAGCCTTTGCAATTACAGGCCACCTTTCTAGCAGACGATAATTGAAAAGTGTGAACCACATGGGCTCTAGTCAATAATAGCGTCAGCATACAAATGACACTGAGGTTTCTGTGTTCACCATTCACTGTTTTTGCTTTTCACCTTTTATCCTTCTCAGCATCATGACTTAATCCACTCTAATGAGATGAGCTCTATTGCCAAAAATCATCAGCAGCACAGCTCTCTTTTGGCACCACTTGGGGTTTGTAAGGAGTCAAAAAATAGAGTCTGTCAGTTTTCCAAAAGAGAAGACAGTGCACCTTTTGAAATCTTCTCATCTTTTCTGAGCTCTCTTTAGAGTACATGCTTCTTCCACACTTGCTGAGGAATTCATCCCATCTTCTTAAAACTTGGTCACTGTTAACGCCAACCCAAAGTGATCAGAGTACTTGAGCTAGTTTTGCACATGCCTCTCCTAGCTTGAAGGTCATTATTGGTGGCCACATGTCACTGTTTACAAACAGCAGGTGACTGCCAACAGTGGTGAGTGTGTGAATTTCCTTTGCTCTCTTTTCCTTACCCATCTGTCTGTTTTCTAGAATTGTAAGTAACTAAAGAGCTTCAGTACAAAAGAGCTTCAGAAAAGATGAAAAGGTGATAAGAAGGTACAGAAAGGAAGTAACCAGCTACTTCCATGTGACTAAAAGGAAAATAGTTATTTTACAGGCACTTTATTTGTTTTGTTTGTCATAGACATTTTAACTTAAGGTCACAGAAGGTCATTATCTATGAAGCACTTACAAAGCCCTTGAATTAATGAGTTCTATTTAACTATGGGACTTTTCATCAGACTTCCTAATGGACCCAGAAGAGAGCTCCATATGGATATTTATAATAAACAAGTGCTTTAATAAACTGAGCTAATGTGAGAATGGAAAAAATCCACATAAAAAAACAAGAACAAACAAACAGTTTAACTGTAATTGTGTTAAGTGTTGATTCTTAAAATGGTATGGTACACTATCAATTATTTTAATTGCAATGGTAATTTCCATTTTTAAAGATGAGATCAGATACGGGGGATGGGGAGAAAAATAAGCAGAAATACAATGGAAAATGTTTCCATGGGATTAGACCACATGGCTTTAACACATATACACAAGTGAGGAAAGCAGAGAATTTTGCCTCTTGGACTTCTCTCTCCCCTTTCTTCATCTCTAATCTGGTTTTTGCCAATTCCTTTTCATCTATCAGGGGCAGGCAAGTCAGGGCCATAAGTACAGATGGAGTAAATATGGAGATTAGCCTCTTCTTGTACAGCATTAGCTCCTAATACCTGATTAAGCCCCGAATCATGCAATTGTCTCCGTGTTGGCTATCAGAGTGGCAGAGCACAGAAGGGGGCAGGATGAAGGCTGATTTTGTAATGGATACTTATTTTATCCCGGTGCTCTAAGAAGATTAGGCCTGGGGTGTCACATTAGCCATGATCTCTGGGCCTTTGGTAGTCTCTTGCAGTTTTCAAACACCTCTGCTTCAGCCGTAGAACAAACAGGCAGCTTGGACGCGGTGGCCCCATGTTGTGGCATGAATAATTGCACACTGCAAACTGTTTGAAGATCACAAAGTGCTGTGTAAATTACCCAGTTTGGGCTTAGTAGAAGTGATTTGTGGTGACTTACTGAATCTTTTCACAGTTCGACATTAAACTTTCCACATTTCTCCTATCTGAGATGGAATGACAGTTGATTCATATCTTCTTCTATTCTTATCAGATCAATCTTCATAAAGCCAGTTTGTATAAACTGCTGCACTGTATGCAAACTCTGCATGCAGCACTTTGTCTTTGGTAAAGGTTCAATTCTATTTAGCTGAAACACCAAAAGATGTCTATTCAGCACAAATCCTAAATCAGCCCATGGGATGAATGTAAGGACATGTTCTAAACTATCTGTATAACACATGCCAAAATAGTACATGTGAAAACCTGTGCTATTATTCTTCCATGAAAATTTCCAGCAAGCATTCCTTTCTACTTAAAAATAAGATTCAACTTAATCAATAGGCAAGCAAAAAAAAAAAAAAAAAAAAAAAAGATTACCTTTTCACTTGGGAAAAATGTGAAATGTAATGCATACCAAAACTAGGAATAGGAGAAAAGAAAGAGAAATACTAATTGACATGAACATTTTTACTATTGATACCTATGACAAAAAAAAAAAAAAAATTAGTTTGTTCTAGAATTTTATTCAAAAATATATGTATTCTTAAAAATAGTGGCCACTCCACTCTGTAAGTTTAATTATATTGAAATAAGCTAGTCAGTCAAATATTTTCCTCTTATTGAACCATTTTAAAGCACTGCATAAACACATGAAAATATAAGGAACCAGTCAGAAGCATTATATTAATAAACTAAATTTCACAAAATAAAACACTATGGTTATATTTAGTTAGTAATGAATAATCTCTGAAGAAAAAATATAGTTTGTTTTCTTTAGTTTTAATTTAGTTTTAATGCCTATTTGTGACTGATGAGGAAGAAACATTTAATTTTCCCAAGGCCAGAGGGAAAAGAGAAATGCAATCTGACCTTCCATTTTTGTTTTCTTAAAATTGACATGTTGTGGGCATGTATACCTTTATGCTCTAGTCAAACTAATTATACATCAAGAAAGTTAAAAAAATTTTAAAAAATAATAAAAAAAAAAAGGCAGGCAGAATGATAATAGTGAATTAAAGTAAGAATAAATTCTAGTTAAAAAATAAAGATTTTGTGTTCACAAAATATGACCATTTCAATAATCATTTTTACCACAATTAACTGTCAGCAATTAGGTCTATCACCAAATTTAAGTATGCAGTTCATTTCCAAAGTAATGCCTCTTATTTATCTCCATGGAAACTACAAGAGATACAAAGAGGACAATAGCATTATTTGATTGAGCAAATTCTCAGCTACAAAACACTATTTTTTAGTCATCACCATTAGCTATGCATTTTCACCAGTGTTGCACAAGAGCTTACATGCCACATTTGTACAAGTGTGCACCAGTGGAAGAAACCTATTATTTCACAGCTGCTATGTTGACATTTTGATAGGAAAATGTTGCCCAAGCATTCCAGCTTTTACTGTGCTCACATCCACTGTTTGGTCTCCATCAGTGTTCAGCAAGCACTGATGAATATGCCATTTTTTCCACATGGAGGAATTCAGTGACACATCTTTGCTTCATACACGCTTTCATGTCAGACATCATTCTTTCAGATTATCCCTCTGCTGCCATCTGTCTCACAGCAACACAATGTAATGGAATATTGGTGGAAAGATTCAAACTCTACTGTCATACCACCAACATCCACCTCTGACATCATGAGTCAACACAATAAAGTAGAAGGCATTACTTTTGGAGCAGCCTTCATATATACATATTGTTATAACTACATTTTCATTTCTATTTTCCTCTTCTGTCTTATTGAATAGTTTTTGTCTCAAGTCATAAGTTCTATTTTGTTTTCAGTTTTTTTCCCTCATCCCACCCTGGGGGCAGTGAGTGAACAGGTATGTGGTGTTTTGCTGCATGCCAGGTTAAGCCACGGAGCAGGTAACCTTGAAGTTACAATAAATTATGAATGGAAAACTAGTAAGGTTATTATACAGACAATTATGCTCACAAATCTGGCCAGGCATCTGGAAGGATTCATCACCTGGTAAAGCATCCTAAAAATCCAAGTGGAGTTTTCTTTTTGTTTGAGAGAGGATGGGCAATCATGAAATTTGAAATCAGGTGAGGAGCTTAAGAGATTTTAGCCTGAATAGATGAAGTCATTTCTTGTATTACCTACTTTGTAATTGACTGGAAAATGTTTATTCTGGGACTAAGTCAATTTGCACTCTTGATAGTCAGCCATATTTAACAGGAGAAAAAATGTTTCCAGTGGGAACCCAAAGGGACCTAACAGTGCTCAGAAACTATGGTGGTGTATATCAGGGATGACACAATGGACTGCCACCACAATTAAGATTTTCTGATCCCCCTTGGTGCCCTGAGAAAATGCAGGGAATCTGTTAGATATGGATACATTCCCCTTGGATTTGTCCAGGAAGAGATTTTGAACTTTGTCCAGGTGGGACTACTTCTTTCAAGGACTCTCCTAAACAAGAGTTCAGGAAGTCCTTGTATTCAACAAGCCTATCCTGCCCATCTCAATGAAGTTACAAACAAACTTATTAAAGCCGGATTAGTTAACTTACAACTAGGTAACATGTAAACTAAATTGAATACAGATTATAGCTGTTGTCAATCTTTCCCAATACAGCCATTAGCCATACGTTTCCTAGATAAGCATTTAAACTCATCAGGTGCCAAAATAAAGATTAATAATAGCAATACTTTTACGTTACAACAAGAGGAGTGTATCATCACTTGGTTCGGTGAGATTTTTCATGCTGAAAATGCAATATAAATTATTCAGAAGAGTAATCATAATCTGTTTAGGAAACAGTACACTAATAAATAGCTTTTTCTTTGAAAAGGAACTCCTACATTGGCTGTTTTTAATCTGGCAATTTTTGTACTGAGAGATAACTGCAATTTATTCTATACTTCTTACTGAAGGCAGATACTCAAACACCTATTGATTATTCACCCTGGCACTCTCATCATTTTAATATTTTAGCAGTAAAAGTGAAAAAGGAAAGCACTGTAGTTAATGGCTAACTCTCTAAGGTTTCGGGAGTTATTGCATGTCACACATATAAAGCAATTTTAATTAATTGATGTGAGACCAATAAAGAAGGAAATAGATGTGTTGACACCATCCCTTCCAATCTTAGGAGTAATATCCTCAGTAACTGAGCAAATCTGAAATGATATCTCTCTTAAGGACTTTCCATAGAACGTGTGCATTATGCTCACTATATCAGCAATATCAGCACTTCATGGCCCTCACAGTCTTGTGTAGACCTCTAGTGATCCATGAATTAATAGAATGGGTTTTCTTTTTTTTTTTTTTCTTTTTTTTTTCCCAAATGACTAGCTGCATGTCTTGGTGATTGTTCTTGCTAGTATCGGAAAAGGACTGTCTTCTGGAGGACCACCTGTCCTTGCTTAGTACAATTCACAGATCAGCTAGCAGATGGCGTTATGAGCAAGGAAAGTTCTGGGAACAAAAACAGCAGAAAAAAATCCTGTTGTTGCTATTCATTTCAGTGGTAGAGCAGCTGGGGGTAGGACCTTTATGGTTTTCCTCTATTATTTGAGTCTGGAAGACGCATTTCGAAGCTCAAGACCTATCTTTCTAGATTAGTGTGAGTCCTGACAGATTATTCCCACAAAATTGTCATGTAATTAGTTCATTTACCTTTGATTTCCTAACATTTCTGTTTAAAAAATCTACTCCTCTTCTTTAAACTTGCCTACAGATGATGCTGTGTCACTACCTAGTTCACACATGACCACCTAAAACTTGAAGGTTTTCCATACTCCTTCAGACACTGTGGAGTATAACGTATGTTATTCACTAACTATTGATAAGATTGGCTAGAATTAACATCTCTTTTTCAGCAGTTCCTATTTGCTGTGAAGGAAATTGAATTTAATACTGCAGTTTCCATTTCAATATTTCAGTAACCTCAGTCAATTATTAAGTCATCTATTCAAATAAGGAATATTGTTCAATTTCATAAAAATTATAGTTGCATTTTAGATTCTTCTTCATAATTAAAATCATACATTGTGAGTTAAAGCTGTGTAATAATGCAGTTCATATCTCAGTCACTTAGCTGATAGTGTTTTCCGGATAGTCTGCTTGTATGACTATGAAATCTAAGTTAAATATGTGGAGAAGTACAGCCAAGATGCTTAGCTCTTGCAGAATTAAGGCACATATAGCAGCTCAACATGAGTATCAGTTTCCAGCCCTTTGAGGAAATAAAATATTTTTATTGAATATGCTGTCATATTTTTTTCATTTGGATATCTCCACATATAATAGAACTAGAAAAAATGATCTGTAAGGTAGCACTATAAGTTCTGGCACTATAGGTAAAATCATATTTGTGCACTTTCACTCTAGTCTCTTACTTTTAAAAGATCAGTCAAAAAAAGTAGAAAGAAATTTTATCTGTCGTGCTAACACAGTGAAATTCAATAGTTCTTTCTATCTCTTGCTTATGTGCGCTATTCTAGGTGGCAAAAGAATTGGTGTTACAAGCCTGTTAAGTTTATCTTAGCGCATATGAACAATATCAAATTAGTCTAAAGTATGCAATTCTGAAAAAATAGTGGTCTGATAAAAGTATGTTAATTTGATCTATGCATATAACGTGATGTTCTGACTAACTATAGATGATTAAGTTATAAAATGCACTATAATGGAAAAGTGCTACAAATGTTATTAACAAAAAGATAATTTTAAAATTCTAAAAGCAAGCATATTAATATAATATGAATAATAATTAAAAACTGTAAAAATATTAGTATTATTTCAAGTTCAATTATTGAAAGGCCAGAACTGGAATTACTTCTGAGGGTGATATTTCACAAACATACAACTTTTCCCTCCTTTTATGCTACAAACACCTTTTGATTATTAAAGGATCTCATCATAGTTTTTTTCTAAAATGTCTTGTCTTTTACAATGCACATGATGAAAAATACCTGAGAAAATCAGATCTGTACAATGAAAACTATTATTGTGGGATATGTGCCTTGTTTGCTTTTAGATGTTGGATTGTGTGTAGGAAATTTTGACAATGACTCTTCTTTAGTGTAGATTTTTTTTTAATTCAGTGTTTAATTATGCTAATTTGTATGAATAAAAATACCCAGGAAACATCAGACAACTCCATTCTTGCACACACTCACTCCTGTTTTTCTATGCCAAGTATATAGATGCATATACTGATACCTACCACCTACGCCTCTACTTGAATCAGATAAGCTTTTTCACAGATTCCATTTCCAGTCTTATGCCAAAATCTTTCACTGCACAAAAAAAGTTTTTTCAGTTTTATCTGGCCATCCTCACAGACATACAAGATCTTACTCGTTTCCTCAAAACTGATGTCTCAAAGGAGATAATTTTCTCTAGACTAAGGGGGGGGGGGGGGGGGGGGAGCAGAATAAGAGATACTTTTAATATGAATTTCTAGCAAGGGCCTGCACAACATTTTAGTCAACAATGTTAAACTTCAGGAACTGATTTAGATAAAAGAAAGACTAAAGATAGCTAATGAATATTGTGTATTAAACATAACTCATCTTCAAATGAGATAATGAGATTAAACTTCTTATGAGAATCGTGATGACACTAGTTGCTCATGATCTATAAATGTAATATTCCAGACAATAAGTAGTACGTTTTGAGTTAAAGACAAGGGAAATTTCCCAAGTAGTATTCTTGTGATTATTCCTATCAAAGAAATATCTATTTTTCATAAATTGAAGGTTGTTGATAATTTCAGCAGTTTTCACCAGCAAGCAAGTTCCTGCAACCCTGATGTAGATGACTGAAAAACAGTAACGTACAATACTATCAGCCACTGTGTCTTGCTTCTTCTCAGAAAAGCTGTTCATTTCAAAATGGAAAGGATCCAGGACTCTTTCTTCTCTTTTGATTTAAGCAATACATTTCAAAACTTTTATTAATATCTGATCTTTCATTCCTTGAAGTGATATGCAGCTGCAATGGTTTAAGTTATTAAGATGAAATGTTGGAAAGATTTTTGGAAGAATGTATAAGTTCTGAAGGACTTGTGGTGCTGTTCCTTCATATGGATACCTGCATAGCCAACATAAGCTGAATCTGTCTTGCAATCAAAAATATTTCTGTTAAATTTCTCATTAATTAGACCAGATCAGAGTTAAAGCAAGGATCATGAACCACCAACTTGCCAATTTTACAGCCAATTTGCATTCTTCCTCTCCTCTTCTTTCATTTCCTTCTTTTTCTTCCCTGTCTTCAGGCATTATGCGAACATTAAGAAGGCAGCACATGCTTTCATCTATGTGTACACAACTAAAGACATAAATATATTAACTATGTCATAATTTTGTACCCTCCTCTACACATTCAGTGATTTATATGAAATATTCCATGACAATCCTAGAGTCAATCTTTTGTCTGTTCTGCACTTCTTCAACAAACAATAATAAATATTTGGATGAATGAAAACACGCAGTTTATTTGGATATGAAAACTTCCTTTAATAGTTATAACAACCAAAAACTGTAAGTAGACAACATTTCCTTGATTTTGCTGAGGGTGTGGATAAAGTTCCAGATTCCTGGCAGGAAATCGTGAGGAATTCACTTTTTCTTCTGAACAAAAAAGAAGAATTCAGACATGTCTTAGAAAAGACAAAAACTGAATATGAAGCTCAAACCTCGTTCCCTGAAACAGCATCAGGCAATGGACTTGTATCAAAGTTCCAAAGTCAACAAAGCTAACAATGCTTTACAAGCAGCAACAGCTCTGGTTGTGCTGGAAAAATACCTGCAAGTACACACACACAGGAAAACAACAATAACAACAAAAGAAAAAAAAACCAGCAAAGAACTTGTTTAGCTAGACACAGTTTAGAAGCAAGAAGAGATGTTGTAATGCATAGTACAGTAAACTCAGCTCTATTGCCCTTTGCACCCATGCGTTTAATTCTTCAGTTCTTCAGTTTTTGTTCCCAAACACTCCAAATGTCCTTCTGTCTAAGACAGACAGCATCACAGTGATTTTACTAGAAGTCTTACACTTACAAGCAGCACTATAAAGCATAACATGCATGTGATAGATTGATAAGAAAAAGGTAGTTTCAATTGCAAGACAGTAAAGAGTATTATAAACAATTGTAAAATGAAATAAAAGAAAACAAATCCTCTGTGAAATAAAAAGTCTCTGCATAATAAAAAAACCCTCCTCTCATTGCTAATTATCTGGTTAATGCTGTCAGTGGAGAGGCCTAGGAAATGAAGAACAGAACTACCTTCTCGATCCACGTGCTACCTCCAGGGCACGACAGAAACATGTTGGCAGAAGAGTGAGGAAACTTGCCCTAGTGCTCCTGGGCTATGCCTAGGGATGTCTTTTTTTCATGTGCAATAAATATACTAAAAATGGCATAAGAAGAAAAAATGATGAAACATCTTGACAGCCTCTTTTAAATTTGTCAAAGATTTAATAAACTACTAGAAGTGCAGCAAGCCTGTCAAGGTGTAGATGGCTCTGTGCCTGAAAACCCTTATACACTGTCCATTACCACAGCTAATCCAGCCCCAGGCTGGATTAATTTGTATGATGTTAAAAAGCCCTTCCAGCTATCCAAAGGTGTCAAAGTAGGCTAGTACAGACAGAATGCTTGGGAATACAGCCATAGCCATTGCACTGTGGGAATACAGCCAGGTGTCCACTGTTTTAACCATACCAATTTGTCTACAATATCAAGACTGTATCTCATCCTCCTGTGCAGACACATAACAAGTCAAGTTAGAAGGAGCTATACTGATGCTGGAGAAAGAAACGTTCCCAGACTTTGAGCACATCAGAGATCATCCTAAGGCTGAGAGTTTACACACCTATTATTGTTGATAGCAAAGACAGAAGAGACTTCCTTTTCTTTCAAAAATAAAGATGGACGTTTTGAAGTCCAAAATGAGATGGGTTCAGTAGTTATACTTAGGTCTATTTCTCCTTTTTCTCCTTACAAATGACAATAGGAAAAACATATGTCAAAGTAACTTTTCATACTAAAATATTCGCATGAGCATCACAACAGTACCATAAATAAGAAAATTCATTTGGTTTGGGTTTTTAAATTATCTTTACAATTTTAAGGAGTGAAAACACATACTTAAAGTATAGAAGAACATGCCAACAGTGACACCTCATCAAAAATTTTGCCTCACTGTTCAAAGAATACTTTTATAGAAACAAGACTTTCTGTTAAGACACAAAAAATATGGCAACATATTTTTCTAACTAGCTTCTAGTATTGTTCATAGCAAATTTTTCAAAATGCCAGGAAAAAAAAGATAGAAATTGGAAGATTTTTATATTACTTGTTCCTCAAACTTCAGTGCCAAAATCACCTAACATTACAAATAAATACATATTTTAAGTAGGAAATTCTAGGATTCTTATATAATTTTTTTCATTGCAGTACTTGTAGCCATGAGAATCATAATGTTAATATTAATGGAATTAGCAACTTAGTGTTTATGTTTGAGGAAATAAAATGGAATTGCTAAACTACTTTTCTTTCTAATATCTGGAAGGCCTGTTACCAATAGAGTAGTCCTTCCCAGTCTGAACAATTTTATAATGGAAATATTATGCTAGATGCTCTATATTTCCTCGGTTAGTTTTTACACTAGAGAATGACGAAGAAGTAACTGAAGGGGAATAAGCATCAACCCTGCTGCATGGTATGGTTGTTTAGAAAGATGACTCTGTATTTCCAAACTATATATTCTGAAGTTCAAATATATTTATGTTATTATTTGAAAATTATATTTCAAACAGAGAATCATGCATTTTGTGTCTTATACCTATGTCACTTTTGAGCTATGAAAATATGAAAGTTGATTTATAGATGACTGCCAAGCTAAGCATGTTGGGATTTGTGGCGTCTTGAATGTGGCCAGTAGCTGAGTTACAATCCAGTTGCTTGCTCACTCATCCCCAGCAGGGTATGGAAAAGAATGAGAAAGGCAGAAGTAAAATAAATTCATACTTCAAGATGAAAGAAATTAAATAAGTGTAGAAAACACTCACAAAACATTGATGCAAAGGCAAGCACCTAGAACATCACACCAACAGGCCAAAGCCCAGACAGTGTGTATGCAATGGCTACACTGAAAGACTACTCCTCCTTTCTACTCTTTATTCCCTAAAGAGTTCATTATTTTGGAAAACTGCAGATATTTTGCAACAGCATATGTTATATAAATATATACGTCATATAAATTGATTTTGAATAACTCGACTACCAAGATTTTTTCACTATTTGTGTGTACTACAACTCATTTGCAGAATAAATATCACTGAAGATGGCAGGGCCTGAATATTACTTTAGGGTGTAATCAATGTGACCCAAAACAAACAATGAAAACCAAAATTGATATAGGGTGCATTATGCTAGGTTTATAAAACTGGAAAAAAAAAAAACATAACCATAAGATGAAAACAACATTGCCTTATAAACATAATTGATTATTTAGTTTTTTTAACTAATATTTGACCCTTGGGATATACAGTCAATTTCCTACTGGAAGACAAGAGCACTGTGCAGAGGTAGTTTGGGGAGTTTTGTTTCTAGATCCATTGCCCAGTGCATTGGAGTTTAGTTTATCCAGTTTACCAGCATGAGCCAGGACAGTTAGAGTGCTAATAAGAAAAGGAAGAAGTAGAGCTGCTTATGTTAAAGAGTAATACAGAATAGAAATGATGATGGTGGAATAAATAACAGAAAAGGAGTGTATTTCATCCAGAAATTAGCAAACATCAGTAACCATTAGCAATATCCCATTTGAGTCACAGCAATGTAGATTATTTGTATGATATCAATAATTAAATGAGAAAATTTATATAATATAGCATTTGTGTTAGGGAAACAGAACTCTAGAATTTGGATGTGTCAAATAGCTTTTCTTGTCCTTCTGATTATTAATATGATTTTCAAGAATGTCTTACTAAAGAAGTATAAACAAAACAGAAAATTCTCATTACTTATTAGATCATAAAAACAACAAAAACTCACCATTATTTTGGGTTACATATTTTGAGGAATGAACAAACCAACCTCTGGCAAACTAATTCAGTGATATCCTAAAAATCAAAGCCTGTTTTAATTTCTAAATAATTCTATTTTAACTTACCATGTAATGTAGAAAGGCAAAAAAGGTAAAATTACTCATTTGAAGTGGTTCAGTGAAGTACAAAATTCACATTTCTGTCCATCCTCAGTTCTAGTAATGCAATATATTCTGTTTTCTACTCATACTACATTAAGAGAACCAAGATCATGGTAGAGACAATCAGAGGATTGTCTCAGGAACAATTCTGACATAGCTCAGCCTTCTGTAGAGGTTAGTGTAAAGCCAGATTGTAGCTGATACAGAGAAAACATCAAGTAATGCAAGCTTAGATATAGAGTCCTTTGTCATAACTGTGCTCTATCTTCTGACTGTCTTGCCTCTGGTTTATTAGCCTTTTTGCTGTTCTCCCATCTCCAGTTGCAGAAGAGGGACTGTTCATCTAGATTACCAGTCGTGCTTAAAGGTATATTTTTTCTTCTGTTTTTTGGTCACGTATGGTTTTGACGTCTTGTTTTAACTGAAGATTGGACGGAGGCTGTCTGATAACTTTTACCAGCTGAAGAATAAGCACACTCAGCTACATTCTGATCTCACCATGTCACCCCTTGTGTATGGGAATTGCTGAATCATGGCCTGAACCACTGATTGATCACCTGAGGCAAGCCATGGGAGTACAGGTGAAGGCAATTCAGCTGTGCTGCCGGAAGGGGTGGAGCCTGGCTCCACCTCTTCTAGACCCCATTCAAGAGCTGACTACGAGTATGGAAGGATCTCTTTTGGAGATCTGGTCTGCTGAAGTTTCATAAACAACTTCAGGATATGGGTAAGTGTCCTATTTATTCTCTTTTTGTTATTATAATCTGTTTTGTCTAACTCTCTTCTTTATTTCATAATTATAACATCTTAATATTCATTGATTATACACCCTGTAAGGTAGGAGAGCCATACTAATAGGGTTCAGTCATACTTGCAGCATGGAAGTTACATGGGACTTGTTCAGTATAAGCTGATACTACCTACTTAATTAAGCCACAATATTATGTAGCTGACTACAGTATGTGTGCGCTTATGGTTCTCCTGTAAGTCTTGAAACCTGGGCACGTTCTCTATTTGTCATAAGCTTTTCTGGTCTGAAACAGCAGTCTTGGATAGATAGACACTTATGTTTTAAAAAGTCTTGGAAATTAGGTAGCTAGTTGTACTTCTGTTGACACTTATGGATTCTATGTGAGCATACAGGCACACAGAAATAGGGTCTCTACTGAAGTTAGCCTTTCTATATATGGATATCCTTGATTAATATTGCTACTCATGTAATCAAAGAAATATGCAAATAGTACAGTATTCTGTTTGCTTTTGACTGTCTACCTAAGCCAATAACTGACTTCAAAACTAGACTCCACATTATAGCAGTCTGCATAAACTTTAGTCACATCCATAATGCTACTGCAGAAAAGAGAAGAAGGATAAAGGGAACCTATATAAAAGTGGATAATTACAACAATCAGCACAGGGGAATTGCCTGTCCTGAAACAACCAAGAAAAGGTGGAGAAACTAAATCCAGAAGCAGTGTGCCATAGTCAGAGGTGTCAGAAATAATACCATTTGACTCAAGCTTGACAATTCAGTGTAGTGGTAACTCTCCTCTAAACTTTCTACCTTTGTGCATTCCTCAGTGCAGTCCTATTCTGTTTTATTACAGAAGCTGTATGTGCATTAGCATGTCTCTTTCTCTGTAACTACTTTTATGCTTGTGACTAATGAGTCTCATATTTTTCTCAGTGTTCCACCTCTAATGATTTGTCTCCCATCAAACCCAAAGTATAAACAAGATGTGGCATTACAGCAATGCAACCATGTCTAAATAGGAACAACAACATACTTCAGCCATCTCTTTGTACAGTATTGAAAGATATGTATGAAATAGTAATTGTTTACTACTTTCATATGAAAACAACAAATGATGAGATAGTATTTAATAAAGTCCTTTGCAGCTCATAATGAAGTGAGAAATCACAGTCATAGCCTTTGCAAAATAATTTAAAGCTGTACATATCATAAAGCATATGAGCATATTTCTGTCTTGTTTAATTGGTAAATAATATATCTACAAGCTTTCTCTCCTTTTCCACACAGAATAAAGGAATAAGTAAATTTTTTTTAAAAAAAAAAAAACTACCAAAGAGCAGCTGCAAGTTTGATCTTTCTCTATACCACAAAAGAGAAAAAGTGACTGCAATATTATAAGCAAGAATTTCAACTATTTCTTAGAATTTTTTTTTTTTCAGAATCACTCCACATTCCAGAATTATGCGGATGGAACACAGTGGAAAATCAAATACTAGCACAGAATAAAACTACAGGGATTGTAGTAGAGCGCTGCCTCACCCATAGCTATTACGAGGTGGAGAACAAAGCCTAATTAAACTAAATGAAGAACTGCTATGGCCCACACTTACTGCTCTTAAAGCAACTTTTCTCTGATTCAAGTGGAAATGAAGTGCCTTGTTGACCATATCAGCAGTTAACTTTGACACTATGTTTATGTACATGGTTTATTTAAGACAATGAAAAATCTTTTTTTACCTTCCTCCACAAAGGAACTAGTATTCTTATTAGTCTTCTTGACCTCTTAAAAAAAATTAAAATGTAAAAAATAAAAGCAAACTAAACCAAAGCATATATATGTTAAAAAATAAAAAAATAAAAAAAAAAAAAACCTCTTTTTTTTACCCAGTTAAGCAGTTTAGAGTTTGGTATGAGCTTGGATACTCTTCTTTCAGTTCCAGTTACTGAGATTCATCTCTCCATTCTTTTTCACATCTTCCTCTAATTTTTTACATACTTGAGTATTATTTCTATTTCTTATTGGACTTAAGTTGCTACAACTTTATCATAACATCTGAATCTCCATAAAAGTCTCACAAACATCAAAAATGTGTCCAAGGCAAAAATTTTGGAAGAAATTAACTTTGTGCCAACACTCTTGAGTACTAACATGTAGCTTTGGAGAAGTCTGAGCAAGTCCTTCTGCCTTTCGCTACTTGCAGGAGAATTTCAAGGAGAATTTCAAGGAGAATTTAATTTTTTTGTATCATATTAACTACAGCTTCACTCATGATATCTGAATATACTTATGCTATTAATAACAGTCTGCAATTGCGAAGATAAGCTAAGTCTTCCTTTCTTCAGGCTCTGAAACACTTACCTGATCCTACTATGGTCCAAGTTCTTACATAGACAACTTGTACTTTTTAGATTCCTGTTTCTAGTCTTATAGTCTTATATAGTAGATGAGGAGAGGGAAGGCATGAGAGAAATAATCAGTCTTAGCTATCATCTTCATTAGCTTTTCTTGAAATTCCATAATCTTCTTTATTTTTTTCCCATTTCATCTTTTTAATAATAACAGTACAACCTTCCTGATTTCCTGAAGTCCACTGTGACCCTCTGCAGAAATTTCTGGCAACCACTCTATTTAGTGCTATTCTTTTTTTTTTTTTCTGGTTTAAATGTCATCCACATGCTTTATTTCCTTGGGTAGAAGATTTCCAAGGATTTTTAGCCCTTATATAAATACACATATATACTTATCCACTTTCAGGTATTTTCAAGATACGTTACATTCCATTTACGCAAGGAGCTCACGTTCAGCAGAAATCAAACATAATTACATTCTCCATATTTTCCTAAAGAAAAACTCCTGCACCTATATTGTCTCTATAAATTCAGTTACCATAATAGTCTTAACAGGCAAATAAACACCTCTCAAAGACCTAATGAACTGATGTTTCAGAGACAAGAAACCCATTTCCCAGTTGTTCCCAGGAACAGCGAAAAAGCAGAGATGGTGCATGCAATATTTGGTAATAAAGGAGTAACTTGGTATTGTAGCATAGGATTTCTCATCCTGAGCTTTTTTAGTGACTCATGCAGCACAAGGAATATTTGTGAAGGCAAAGAGGGTTTTGGAGTTAGCACTTGTTATGTGACTGTCATTCTGATACACAAGTTTTGTTTTCAGTACCCTTATTTTCAGTGAGAAATGTAATCAGATTTTTATAATCAATAACACAAATGTTATTTGAATGACACCAGGGCAGGAGCCATGAATATGATTTTGTGACTATGTGTTCTTGAGGATTCCTAACTGAATATGTTTATGAAAGTGATTTCTTTAGTTTTTCCATTAACCTACACAATTCCCCTTCTGCAGAATGCTTCTATTTATTTTCATGATAACACAAAAACAACATATAATGTCTCAGGCCAAACAATGAAATAGTGATCTAAAAGGCTAAAGACCCTTTGATCAGGGTATTAGAGGTTATTCACAGAAAAACTGTTGTGCTTCCAAAGTTTTATGTTATAACTTAATATGCTTAAGATAATCTCAGCTGCACTAGACCTTTTGGTAATTCTGTTTCTATCATCAAACAAGCCTTATGGCATTGAATATAGTGGTAGTTCATAATGAAGCACTTCGTATAGAAGCAGCTGTCTCCTCACCTGTTTCCCAGTCCATCCAGAGGCCTGGAGAAATTCTTCAATTTAGCAAGCAAACTTAAGTCATTATTAGAAATGACAGGGAAACCTGATGAAATTGTACTTTCAATTGGAAAACAAAATTGCAATCAGACCAACATGATTTCCTCATGGTCTGACCATGCTAATGCCAAGTCGAGACATGGGCAAATGTATTTAAAAGTCATAATGGAGTATTACCATGCAATCTCTTTTTACTGGCCCTTATTAATATAAAACTTCAATTTGCATGTAAATGTGGTCAACTTTCATATCATCAAAATACATGAGGCCTGGGAAAGTAATGAATTGAAGTTTGATGCAGCAATTACTGACGTTTATAAAGAATTTTAAAGAGGTCATTCTAGCCTTGGCTGAGAAAATGAGGAAATCAACAGGGAATATTGTCAATATAGCAACAGTGGGAGTTGGAGTCAGTCCCAGGTGTTAGAAGGCCAGATGATGATTAATAGAGAGGGAGTATGAAGCCTTTCACCCAGAAGGACTGGGCTGGACCTGGAGCTCAATAACAGAGCTCTCATGAAAAGGTTCTTGCTGGGTTCCCACTTTAGCTGCTCGAAATGTGTTCCAGGGGGAATAAAGTAGCAAGTGTTTATGAGAGAGAGCAGTGCTGAAGGTTTAATTGGTCTCCACATCCTTTCAGCTCCCTTCAGTAGTTGATATGCAGTTTAACCTTTTTTTACCCACCTCAGATACTCTAGTGCCACTGGGATTTTAATAAGGCACTAGCTTGATAGCTTGAAAAGACTTCTCTTCTAAATTGAGTTAAACTACCTTATTGTATAATAATGACCATTTATAAATCTCTTGATTTAAAAACAGCCCAAACAAACAAAAACCTAGAAAATATCATATTCCTGGAACATTAAAAACTTACAGATAGTGGAATTGTTTTGAACTTTTTTTTTCCTTTTCTTTTCTCTGAAAAGCTTCATACAGAGGAAAATATTAAATAGGTAAAAAAAAAAAAAAAATCAATGCAGGAATAAGAGCTCTGCAGTATTTTCCCACTTTTATAATGAAAAAAGCATTGTAAAGAGTGGACACTGTCCAGTGTGCAGGATTCAAAGCAGTGAGGAACTGGTTGGTGGTAGACAATGTGCTTAGTGGTTGGAGTCCTAATTCTGCAACATTGTGTACTTCAATGTAATTGCTTACACAAGTCTGAAATATATGAAACATTTTCAAGAGGCTCATTTCCCAAACCAATAGTTCCACAGGCATATGCAGCAAATTGGTCAGTAATTACATAGATAACTCAGTAAAGAATCAGGCCCCAGGTTTCTACTGCTTGTTAAAGACTGATGTGTGTGGTGGCAGCAAACTGATTTTAATGTTCTGTGGCTTAGTCTTCCTATCTACAAATAGAAATCTATTTTTTTTAATTGTCTTAAGATTGGGGATGAAGTTCAACTAATGAACGTTTTGTATGTGCTTTGGTATCTTGAAATGGAAAGTAATAAATGTTTCTAATTTCTTTGTGGGATTTTTTCTTTTTTGTTTTCTGGTTCTCATTAAAAATAAGCTGTAGAGCTGGTAAACTTTCTTCCATGCAAATAATATCAAAGTCATTGGTAAGAATCAAATAAAGGTAAATAATGGAGTAAAAATCAATTTCTTCCACTCCTGTTTTTTCCTTTTGTTTTCAAAATCCAATTTTCAGTTATGTTATTTCAAATAAGTCTCTAGATTAGTTAAGCTTTTTAGGTTACATTAGTTGAACAAAGATAAGCACTTACATTCAAGGTGTCTTAGACTCTACAGTATTTTGATATGTTGAGAATAAGCTCCAATGAAATTTAAGAAACAGTAAGCAACCTGACCAACACTTTGAAATGCTATTGTGAGAATTACTTATTGTCATTTACAGTTGCAATAGTAAAAAATTTTTGATCTCTAAATATTTGAAAATATTCACTGACAACTGAAATCCTCAAAGCAGAGAATCTCTTTCCCTATCACTTTGCAAGGCTTATAGACAGACATTTCACCCAAGGGATGGCATAGTAAATCAATGTTTATATTTCTACAACCCTGGAGACTCCTTGATCTAAACATTTGTAACTCATGCTAATCTGGATGGTGAGTGATAAAGGGGCACTTGCTATGACAGAAGGAAGGCTGAGAAACATTGAAGAAGCAACAGTTATAAGTTACATTTGCATTTCTCAAACAGTTTCCTGACATGTTTACAGGATCCAATACATATTTGCGGAAAGGTGTGATTTTTAGTAGACCTGAAGACAAGTGAATACTGAAGAGGAAATAATAGCAAGAAGAGTACACAAAAAGTAGTATACCTATCCTGAGGCTTAGTAACAAGGATTTATTTTACTATTTAATGAATGAAGAGTTTCTTTATGCTTTTAAAAGCACGAGCAAACACTATTAGTCTAGATAGATCTACCATGTGTGCTATTTTCTTCAGGACGTCGTACAGTTTCATAATCTTATGTTCTAAGTCTTGAAAAGCATGTAGATGAGGCAATAAAGATCACCTGCATCAAAATCTGAGTCACCAAATCATTGGACACATAATAAAATAGACTGTATAATCAATGAATATGAAGATGTTATAATTATGAAATAAACAAGGGAGTTAGGCAAAGCAGATAATTACCCCTTCAAAGCATGAACCAACGATCAGGATGACTAAAGGGTAAGCTTTCCCTGATACAGAGATCTGCTATATCACAATGCTTATACACTTTTCATCATGACGCATGTTGGTACAATTCAAGACAGTGATGATGAGTGAATGTCCACACTCTTTTATGGGCCACTGCTCAATGATGTTACTGGAGGCATGCGGTTGTGAGGTGCAGGTCTGTCCTATGTTCCATCAGTCCCATGTAGATCATCAACCAGGTGTTGCACATGATGTGACAGTAACACTGGAACGCTTTGATGGCATTTCATTCCTCCTGGTGATCCTGAAGGCTCAAAGACTCATGAGGAGTAATACAGATGTTTCAGAGGTACCAAGAGGGGAAGGTCTGCTCCCCAGGGCAAGATACAGGCTGTATTTCTATCCTGGATCAACACTTCTACTTGTAGTGGGGCACATCCTGGCTGCCTGTACCACACCTTCTGGCCGGAGCCTCCCACCTCCAACCATCTCCCCAAGGTGCAAGTAGGCCACACCATTTGGGTCCTACCTGCACCTTCCACCTTGGGTGCCCAGACCTAAATTCTCAGAGGCAGGGAGCAGAAGAATATTTTCATTACCAATCTGGGGTCTTACCTGATGATCAGTGCTTATAACTTGTATTCTTAGCAGGGTGGCCCATGTTGTCTGCAACATTCTCAGGGCACTGGGTCTGCTGTCTGGGGGTCTTTCATTCAGGTCCCTCAAGATTTTGTACAGTCTTTTCATCCACTCTTGCAGGGACTGAGAGTCTGTCTTCAGGGCAGCCTTAAGAATACCATTATAATGTTCAATGAGGCCTGCCCTCATTGGATTATATGGCAGGTGGAATCGCCATTCGATGTTATTTTCTTTTTCCCAGTGCTGTATAATTGCACCAGTAAAATGAGTCCCTTGGTCACTCTTGATGACTTGAGGTGTCCCATAGGCAGACATCAGTTTAGTGAGTTCCCTGATGGTATATGCCTCGTTTGCTCTCGGTACTGGATAGTGTCGACACAGGTCAGGGCATATCTTGCCCCTCATACCAAGGAATGCCTTGGTACATCATGCCCAACATAATTGACCTGCCATTGCTGGAGAGGATTGTGTCCCCTAGCAAGATGGGCTGTTTTGGGCAACGATCTCGGTCTCATCTTGAAGCAAACGTCACAATTCCGGCATACCTGGATGATGTCAGGTAGCTGTATGGGCAGTCCCCATGCTTTAGCAGCTGCCCACATTGCCTTTTGTCCAGCATGCCGTAGCTTCTGATGTAACCAACAGGCAGTGTTCTCAGATGGCGAATTCTCAATCCATCGAACTTGGGCCAGTGCGTCAGCTTCATCGTTTCCCGGTGACTGTAGGGGCTAATGACTAGACACATATAGTCCTGTGTTTGACTGTATTCCATATGTCTAACCACATGTCTTTGCCCCAGATTGGCCAGGAGTGGATAGTCCATTCCTGGGTGGCCCACTGCGTAATCCAAAGAATGAGCCCCCGGTACACAGCCCAACTATCTGTACAGATATTCAGGATACTGTCACCAGGTTCCTTGGTTATAACCATCCACATGGCTCACAGTTCTGCTCATTGGCTGCTCTGATCATCCCCCTCATCAAACCAGATTGTCGCATTGGAAGGAATTTATGCTATTGCTCTCCACTTGCTTGGGTTGCCCTTGCTGGACCCATCTGTGTACCAGGCATTTTCAGGGATAGGATATTTTCCCTCCCGAATGGGACTCTTCTCTGGTGGAGCGACCAATGTTTCTTCTGATGCATCACCATGACACGTTACTGAGTCTAGGATCTTCTGCAGTTCTTCTTTTAAGGGTTATGAAGACAAACTGCTCTTTTGGCTGAGGTAGGCGACCCATCGTGTCACTGTTCATGCTTGGGCCACCCTTATCTTAGGAAAGTGGGTGGGATACTGAAGAACATGTTTGCTAAATCTAGGACACAATGATAGGTTTTTATCTCCCTACTTAATGTGCCCATTAGGGAGGCAATATTGGGTACGGCTGCATGAATAGATGGCGTGACCTTATTTAATTCTCTGTAATCCACTGTCATTTTCTACATGCCATCGGACTTTTGCACTGGCCATATGGGGAAATTATATGGGCTGTGTGCAAGTCTTATAATGCCCACTTTTTCTAATTCCTGCACCATTCTCGATATTTCATCTTGCCCACCCAGGAGTCTTACTGTCTTACATTAGTAATCCTGCATGGGTTCAGCAGGTAAATAGGCCCATGTTTCACCTGGCCTCTTAATATTGCCTGCACCTCCCAGATACTGATACGTCTCTGTCAAAGTCTGAAATCTCCCACGGTTGTCTGGAGAGCCAGAGCCCATAGAATATCTATGCTCAGGATGCATTCTTGGACTGGGGCAATAGACACCTTATAGTCCCAGGGTGGGAGATGCCCAACCCCGTTTCAATCATGTTTGGGTGACAGGAATAGTCTGTCTGTCCCCTGAAACCGACAGTCATCACTCTGTCTCCATCAAATTTGGAGATATCTCCACAGATAGTTGATGTTTCTACTCTGGTGTCCACTAATGCCATAACTCTCTGAATATTTTTTCAGGACCAATAAATCGTTAATTCTACATAAAGCCTCCTCGAGTCCCATCTGGAGGCCCTAGGGGAACTAACATCCCTCATCATGCCATGAATTGTGCTATGGCCAATTCTTTTCCTTCCAGTGGCTCTGGCATCATGGCCTGAGACACCTGAGGCAGCTTTTTTTTTCCCCCCATTAGGAACAATGAAATCTTCTAGGTTCCATCTCATTGTTGATATTCTCTCTATAACCCTTACCTTTGATTTATTAGGGCAGTTCTGAAATTTTTGATTGTCCTTTAGTTGTCTCCAAAGCTGAAGAAGGACAAGGTTGGGCTGGCGGTCAATCTTAGCAAATTGGACCCCAGCCCAAATTAAATCATTAAACATTTGTTTTCGAGAGACCCTTATGGGTCCCAATTGAAGAGCTTGAGTGGCCAGCATCTTGGTTTTAGTCACTAGCAGGACCTCAGCTTCTTCCAATGTTCAAATATTGTGCCTAGTCTGCAGGCATTCTGTTTCTCCTTGCTCAGTCACTAACTGGGCAGCCTGCTGGCCTACAGCTTCTGAGGCCACCAGGGGATTTAATATAGAGACTGAAGTACCATACAAATGAGTGTGAGCTTGCTGTAGAATCAAGTCTCTCATCCCTGATGAGAATTTGAACATATTAGGGCCATCAAATGTATCTTCATAAATTGCTTCCCTTATGCCTCCATGGAGGACCACATCCCCGTATGGAGAGGTATATCAGATTTATTCAGCCATACCATACTGCAGGCCACCATTAACCATTCTATTATAGAATGCCTTTCATCAAGATATTGATTACCCGCATATAACCTCTGCCTGAGAGCAGGATGAACAGCCATGGTGGCCAACTTGGCTATTTCCAGGCCATTCACCAAAACACTTTCTGCCCCAGAATCCCACAGTTTTAATAACCAAGCTGGCACAATTTCTCTTACAGCCAAAATCACTGTACTAAATCCATCAATTCTGTTGCCGTGTATGGCCAGGCTGTTACATGCAAATGAGTCTGGCAGGGGGCCACTGATCAGGCGGCACCCCTGTCAGTCTGTCCTGTACTTTTTTTGTTTTCTGAGTTATGATAGGACAGACTTCTAGTGGATCTGTCAAAATCAGATATTCGAGATCTAATTTGGATTTTTTTATTTTACTGATCAATGAATTCTGTTGATTCAGGAGTCTGGTCATTGTTTACCAAAATGTTATGAACTTGACCTATTGGAAGATGCAGAATTGGTTTCTTCCCTGTTAACATGCCAAGTTCTTGCTCTAACTTTTCGATATGGTCTTTCAAAAGTTGATTTTCATTCTCTAAAGTATTATTCCTCATTTCAGCATGATTTAAAGCATTTAGTAGAGGCTATGTCACTGCAGAGGCAGACAATTTTCTTTCTTTAGTGATCAGTATATCCTTGCTAAGTCCCTGAAAGTAATCTGCCATGCGACACATAACGGACCTCATTTTTCAATGATAACCACTAGTTCATAATAGGGAAATCCCACAGATCCTGGGATCTGCCCTGGAATTATTTTATCTAGAGGGGTATTTTTCTCCCCCTTGACCCGTTTATAAAAATTCCAGAGAAAAGACATAATGTAAATTTTAGTAAATTTGGACTGCCTGGTTCACCAAGTGTATAATCAATGAATATTAAGATGTTATAATTACAAAATAAACAAGAGAGTTAGGCAAAGCAGATTATAATAACAAAAAGAGAATAGATAGAAAGCTTACCTATATCCTGGGCTCACTTACAAAACTCCAGTAGAGTGGATCTCCAGAAGAGATTCTTCCCCCTCTCGTAGCCAGCTCTGAAATAGGTCTAGGAGATATGGAGCCAGGCTCCACCCCTTCTGGCAGCCTTCACCTGTGCTCCTGTGGCTGACTCATTGCTCACCTCAGGTGATCAATCAGTAGTTCAGGCCATGACTCAGCAGTTCCCATACACTAGACTTATGGAAAAATAAGTTTTGAAAAGCTAGGGAAAATTATGTTCTTAATCGTGCAAAATATCTCTGCAACATAATACAAATTAGGAAAAAATATCATTCTTATTGTACATTTAAATATATTTTTGAGAATTAAGTAACAGTATTATAGGGAAATATTATCAGATATTAGAATACTACATTTACAGAATATTCCTTCCAAACAAATTCATAACTTCCACAGATAACAGAAGTAAATATATATATATATATATATATATATATATATAAAAGAGAATTTAGGAAATATCTCCTAGGAATAAGATTCTATGGAAAGAACAACTTTTTGTGCAAGCACTGATTCCACTTAAGAGGAAAAACTGCTTTAAATCCACAGGAATAATTTGTAAAGGAATCCTTAGCACTAACTGTTTCAGTCTACAAATCTGCTCTTAACAGTTCTCAGTAATGCTAGGCACTGTCAGAGATATCAGGGTATCTACTGAGCAAGAAAATGCTCTGTCTCACAGTTCCCATTTCCCAATCACAATCCTTCTGCTAGAGTAAAAAAATTCTAGTGGGAAGAAGCAGACAAATTTCTGGTCATTATTGATCTGATTATTTGTTCATTCGTGTATGCAGTCAATAGACAGAAGCAGAACAAAATCCAGCTAACAGGGACCAGAAACACATGTATGATCACCCATTACCCTGACCTTTGTAAATGATCTCATCGTAATCTGACTGATGAAAGTGTGATTTGGTTATGACTAACCTTTCTGGCGTATTAGGGATCTTAGGAAGAACAGAGGACCTCCCATTCCTTCTCCATTTATCTTTAGATAACAGGAGAGTTTAGATGACTGGGCTTGTTAAACTTGGAGAAAGCTCTAGTGAGACCTTGTTGTGGCCTTCCATTACTCAAACGCACTTATAAAGGAAGCTGACTTTTTTGTATGGTCTGATAGTGATTGGAACAAGGGGAATCAATTTTAAACTAAAAGAGTGGAGATTTGGATTAGATATCAGGAGCAAATTCTTTATTCAGAGGGTAGTGAGACACTGGAACAGCTGTGGGTGCCCCATCCCTGGAGGTGTTCAAGACCATGCTGGATGGGGCCCTGCGCTGCCTGAGCTGGTGTGGGGCAACCTTGCTCATGGCAGAGGGTTGGAACTAGATGATCTTTAAAATTTCTTCCAACAGTTGCCATTCTATGATTCTGTGATTACCTAGTGCTTGAAAATTGCTTTGTAAAATGAGGATTGAAATCCTCCCTGAGATTCAGACCCCAGAATATCTGGGATTCAGAAAACACAGTAGCAAGGCAAATTAAACAAAATAAAACAAAATCTTAAGTAGGGAGCTGCCTCTTTATTTAAAATGTCAACACTTACACACAGGTAGACAATTTCTTGTAATCCAGCAGTAAAAAAATAGTCCAAATATTTGGAGTTGATGTATACAGTTGTATCTCCAAAGTCCCAGAGGAATGTTCAAGAGATGAAGAGGGAAAGCAAAAAAATTATATTTCAGGCTCACCAGTAGATTATATGTTTGTCTCAAACCATATGCACCTTATTTTAATCAGTAATCCTAAGTGCCATCACAAGAAAAAAGAAAAAAGCAAAAAAAAAAAAAAAAAAAAAAAGCTGAAGGGTATTAGAAGGAGGAATTTTGTTATACACACATATACACAAAAAGCAAAATTAGTATTGAGGAATATGTCTAGACAAGACTATCCTCAGGCAGATTTCTAAACCTAAATTATATTTTACCCTTTCTCTTTAAAGTTGTAGTAATTATTTCATCACAAATTCCCTCGGTACTGCCTCTTGTCTTCACAGCATTCCCTTACAAAGCAGGTAAACACACAAACGTGAATTTCCTTCTGATTACACAGCACACTGACATTGCTTCTCAGTCCTTTAAACTCACCCCAAAGTGAACTCACTACCCAGGTTTCCCTTGAGAAAACGTTCGTTTTCATTTCTTCTGCACAAATTTGAAGAGTTTTGTCATTACATATACTATCAAAGTTATATGATATTTTTACATTTAGGAAGGACAATCTAAACACTGCTATCAGAACTTTTCACCTAGGCTCCTCCTGGGAAACCTTCTTTCCTAGTGTTCCTCTTAATCCCTTACCCCACTGAGTTTAACACTTTCAGACCATCTACCTAACTTACTCTGAAGTTTTTTGCTGTTCATGTACCTTTTAGTCTGTCCCTGCACTTTACCTCTCTACATGTGCATTTTTTCTCCCTCTGTATTTATTTACTTCTTTGTTACACTCATAAGTAGATGTTTCACATTCTCCTAGGCCTTTCTCCTTTTTTTCCTAATAAGGCTGTTTTCCCAGCCTACCTTCTCTTATTTCTATAGTCCTCCTTTTTTATGCCTCAGATGTCTATTCCTCTCCTCTTTTAACTTTCCTTTCTCCTACATCTCCATGTTTAACTGCATGCAAGTTTTTTCAGCTCATGTGCTGAACCAGCTGATTTCAGAATCCATTAAATACGCAACACAATGTGCTGAAGTAGTCCTTGTCTCAAGATTTATTCTTTTCCCAAAACATACAGATGTACTTTAAGATAGTAAGATTTTTAAAAGAGAATCATTTATGCTATTTTACTGTAGAGCAAGATGTTATTAAAAAGACTGTTGATGTGCTTTAAATATCCTTTATCCATATAGCTCAATATAATTTCTTTAGCAGCAGTGAGCAGATCCTTGGAGAAGAATAAAAAGCAGAACAAGGGTACAGTACTTCCTGATCTGTCTTCTAGTGAGGGAACTATCCCAATAGCAATTTCCCATTGGGTCAGTTGACTGAAGACTGACTGCATCTTTATACTAACCTTGAGACCATAACGTTCATCTCTCTGCAATGAAGTTTTGTTTCAGGAAAGAGCAATGAAAATGCATCTGTCTGATTCCTAACTGAATAGGAGAAGTTATATTTAGATCTAGGAGGGCATGTAACTGTATAAATACACAGGTTCAGCTGGTTATCAGTAACAGAAAGCAAGTATCCCAGTGGTGCAACAGCAGATTTTATTATGCCATTCATATGTTTAAAGGTCACATTTTTCTCTGATCTGAACATGTCTTGGGCCTCACTGAGTAGGTAGGAAGATATTGGATCTCTGAAACCCAGGACCCGAGTGCCAGAACTCTGTGCTTGCAGCATTTGGTCCAGTGGCACTGCAAAACAGTGCTTCAAATTAAATGTGTCACTCTTTACTCAGCTTTAACTCATTCATTGCTGTTTTGGGTTACAATGCACCTAGATCTCTGGAGTTCTTCTATGACATGCAGGATATCTATGGATGCATAAAACTTCTTAAATGTTGAGCTGCACCACATGCACTTTTCAATATCTTTATGAAGCATCCCTAGGAATTTAATAAATTCTGGAGCAACAAAGACATTCTACGCAAGTAGTTAACCACAGTTTTTTTCTTTAGATGAGCTTAAATGATAGCACAAAATATTTTCAAAGCTACTTCATAACTATTATAAACATAATATTCTTTAGATATGGACAAATTCTGACACTGTATAATTTAGAAATTTGTCAGCTAGATTCATTTTTCTCCCTCTTCTATCATTTGCTCTAAGCCTATTTGTTGTATAGTAGAAAGCTTTTGAATTCCTCTTCATGGATGAGAGACCTAATTTCAGAGATTTTATATATTGATGTAATAGAAATACAGTTACAGAAAGGATATGTGATATACTGCAGATGTATATATAGAATACCTAAATACATAATTACAGCACAAATATATTCTAATAAAAGAATGGTTCCTTGTCCAGAAGAGCTTACTCTGTAAATAGAAGAAAAAAAAGATAGTATTAAAAACAAACAGATTGAATGCAAAGTAACACTGATCTATAACAGCTTGAAAAACAATAGTGGCAGCACCTCAGCTTTTTTAGCACTGAAATTTTCATAGGGAGCACAAGTGAAAAGGGAAGAGATCTGAAGGACAATATCTTTCTATTTTTAGTTTTTTCCCACGAAATGCAGATTAGTCTATCAGGCCAAAGTAAAATATGTTACAGTATTTTCTAATTCCAGACTGTGAAATTTACTCCGATTACTGAAATATTCAGCGGTATGGTCTCATTTCTCAGCCTTTACTAGCAAACCTTTTTCTCTAGTAGCAGATCATAGATTTGCTTTCAACTAGCTTGATAATCTGATTGCCACTACTATGTCATGATTTATCAAGCTGTTAATTTGTGAACCACTGATCATGACCACATACATTTTGAACTACTGTGAAAATTTGTCTTTAGATTTGATTTGGCCTTGAAACTGTCTATTAATTGTTTGGTCTCCTTCCTTGACTCTCTCTGAAAGAGAAGGGTTGTGTTAACAATAATCTGTGACAGTTTTATTCTGACAAAAACATTAATGATATTTGGATTAATCACCCATGGTTAGTATGGGCAAGAAGGTAACCACAAAATATTTGTATTTTTTACCTTTGCACTTACCTAAGTGACTCCTTACAAGTCACTGCCTATTCTGCATTTATTGCTTTTGGCCTAACACTGGACATGTGGTCCCTAGTGAACATAAAGCTCTGTTCCATCCCATTGAGATCCATGGGAATTCTTTAATAAGAAAAATTGTCCATTAGCTTTCTACTACAGAAGTGAATACCTCTACATGAAAGAGAAATGCTACTTTCCTTGAGATGGACTGTCAATTAAATCTCCAGTGAGCTTCATAGCTTTCTTCCAGATTTTTGCTAGTTCTGTTATATTCTTATAACTTTAAAAAGGTCTTACACACATAAACGTACTGCGGGATGTTACTAAGTTTCTTTAGACAGCAAGTACTATATAGAAAAGCCAGAAAAATTGATAATGAATGAGCAATATGATTGAGTTATCAGATTGGTGATTAAGATAATTTTGTAGTTATTCTTCCATTCAAAAAATGATCAAATGCTGTGGGAAGGAGGGAAAAAAAAATAGCAAGAAAAGAACCTAAATTTCTGGCTGCTAAAATATTCATTGACAGACCTGTTAAATGCAGTCTGATTGATTTTTGAGTTTCTACATTTGATTTGTACCCACAATATACAAAAATATGTGAACCATCTGATTTTTTCTGCAGATTTTTTTTTCTTTTTATTGGTTTCAGAATTAAACACTAAACACTGAACTAAATAACTGGTTACAAACAACAACTCTCTGAAGCCTAACATTTCTTATTGAAAGCTACACTGGAAGTTATTCAAAGGTTTTCCATTTTGTGGACTCCAGTTTAAATGGAGATCTAAGTAGATATAGCCTGCTCATGGTGATGAGTTTCTGAGTATCCAGTTTTCTGCTTGTATGTGGTATGTTAGGTTTTGCTTGAAGGGTGTGTAGCAGAGGATGAGAATAAAAGAGAAGCAGAACAAGAAGCGTGAAACAGTTGTACATGCTGGTGACTGTGGAAGGAGCAGGGTCCCTACTTCCAGCAGAAGACAAATCCATAGTGTGAGCAGTGATGGAAAATTCTCAGACTTTTATAATTGTACTACCAATTGCAGTGGGATCAGTGAGAGACTGGGAACACAGTGACAGCTACTGGACCGGAAATAGAAAGGGAATAAAAGATCGAACAGGAGGGCGAATATTTTCACATATTTTCTTTCAGTTATTCTGCTTACTCCACAGAATAGTTCCAGAAAGGCTGGAATACTTTACTCTAACTCTCTACTCTGGTCAACCAGAAATCAGCAGGAGTAGCTAGACTACTAGATACCATTGTTTTGAAGACTCTATGAGGATGACAAGTGCATGTCATTCAGAGCAGTTTATCTGATTCCTTGTGTAGTACTTCTGGCTTTGCTGGTACGTTTCACAGTCATGCAGCAACGCTAGAATATTCTGTAACATTAAAAAATGGAAAACTTGGTAATACTGATAAGTAAAACTTGTATTAGTTGAGAATTGTATTGAACTCCACATAAATATAAATAAGTAAAGGAATTCTGTACTGATTGCATTATTCCTTTTCATATTTAATTCAACAAAACCACACTGTTTTAGAATCCACTTCTTACAGATATGTCAATGTCTTCAAAATTCAGAACTACTTTGTAACATAAACCAGAGAGCATTGCTGTAGAATTGAATTAGTGTGCTGCCAGGTAGTAATGCTTTTGTGGATAAAATAGTTTTATATTATTCTTTTGTGCCAACAAAAAAAGCATCAAAATTATAAAAGAATCTTTACTATAATATTAATGAATTCTGTTGAATTTCACATTTTCATTACAGTTTTTCTAAGGATGTAATCTACTTTTTAGTTCTGCAAATATATTTTGTGTTTGGCATATTTATCACAGCCATATTATCTCCAGGTCTAGATTAAGAACCTTTATTTCCTAATGTAAGATTTTACTTCCTCATACAGCCATAAAGTTTGACCAATTACTCCCTCCCCTATCATTCTTTTTTCTTTCTCTTGCTTTAATAAATCTTAATTCATTTGTATTATTTTCATTTTCTTCCCCTTTCTGTTTTTCTCTACAATCATTTCTAGTTTTCCCTCCTTCTTCTATTTCGCCATGCATTTCCTAATCTCATCTCTCTTTCTCATCCTTTTGAATTAGGGAGAAATTTGTTGGCCACAGCAATTCTCTAGAAACAACAGGCAAGAAAAAGAAAAAAGGTTCTTTACCCAGAAGTGTTTACATACGCATTAGTTTAACCCTTCACAGATGTATGGGGCTGATGTCCATGCAGTAAAGAGGAAAAAACTTTGGCATATCTGAAACTTGGCAAGCTGGTGGACATAGTTCAAAACCTTATTTCAGAGAAATGTGTAAAAATGAATTCAGAATATTTGATAACTGTAACTATATGCATTTTAAAAATATTTTTACACTGAGACTTTGACACTATAAAAAATGTTTTTACGTTGAGAACCACAGCCTTTACGCTTGCATCCAGTGGTACAGTCCATTTAGGATGAGTGATTATTTTCTATAATGTTAAGAAAATGTTTAGAAAGGAACCAACTAAAACAGCACCAAGAGAGGGCGAAATGCATAAGAAAGAAAATGTAGCCATGTATGCTTTTCTTATTCACTCTTTGTGAATTAACTACACTTGATATTTCTAAAGTTTAGTTACTGTTTCTATATATGACTGTCACTTTGATTAGCAACTACTTTCAATGCTTTGCAATGTCATTCTGCCTAGAGACAAATATATATGAGTTTATAAACAGGTAATCCTGTTTTGTTATGATTTAGTTTTTGTTTGTAAGAAACTCACCTTGCAACACTGATGACATCAAGAGGAATTACTGTGGAATTCAAAGGCTCTGCATATGTGTTGACAGATTCAGCAGTGCATATTGTTTAATTTTTAATCTGATAAGGTATGCAAGGCTAATGCAGATTGTTTTAAAGTCCTCAGTACTCATATCATGTACTGAAAATTTGGAATCAAGCTTAGGTTACAAAACAGGAAAATAAATATAAGCATGAAATGTTAACTAGAGATTTTATGGTTAATGTACTCCAAATGGAAATGTTATAGAATAAATGCAGTTATTTTTAAATCTTCCATGGTAATAAAAAAGACTGGCTGACACCAAATCAAGCAGTGATCCAAATGATCTTCTAACAAAGGAATTTAAGTTGCAATGATATTAAATTTATAAAATATAGAACTGAATTTTTGGTTTGATATTAGAAAATATAAATATTGTCATGAGGCCTCAAACTATAAATTTTGTGAATTGGTTTTAAAATTTGATACAAACACATATTCTGAATTGTACTCACAAATATTCTTCTGCTCGCAAAGATTGGGAACACATGGATGGCTTTTCAGTTCAAAGGCAAGCTGTGGGACTACCAAGAGATTCAAAGAAACAAAGAAAATTTCCAGGTTTAGGATGGTTCCCATAACATGAGGGAGTGATTACTTGCAGGTAAGAGAGCTTTTATGATTTCTGAGCTGGAAATTAGATGAGATCAAATGTTGGAGACAGTGAAGAAGGAGAACTTTGTATAGTGTGAAGAGTTCTGCTTGTGTTGTATTTTACAGAATCTAACCAAGTTGTAATAATTTCAGTAGTTTAACAGGCTATAAATACTATGGAATGCAACAGCCCCCTGTAGTCTAATGTCATCATTTGCAATAATGTTTCATTTTGTCTTCCAGTAGAAGAGGAGACAACACACTGTTCATGTTTCTTTGTTTCGTTTGTGCATGTAAGTTAATGCCATCACTTTATCCAAAAATGTTGAAACTTCTGTGTGGTCTATTCTGACTTGCAATATCATTGAACACTGAATGTGTACGTTTGGTGGCCCTGCTAGGCAGGGGGGTTGGAACTACATGATCCTTGAGGTCCCTTCCAACCCGGGTGATTCTGTGATTCTATGATTCTGTGATTCTGTGATTCTGTGATTCTGTGAAGGGTTTCTGAGAGGACACCAGTGCTCCAAAGAGGCAACACTACTGTGGAGATAGTTTTTAGATCTTGTTCCTACTTGATATTCCTCCTTGGAATTTAGATCAGAGCAGACTTGAGTCTTTGGGGAATTAGCTTTGGATAGAAACACTTCAGAGTAAATGGTTATGTTCATAATTCCTGGATTTTCCTAGCTATTTTCCTACTTCTGTAATTTTTGGATCTCTTTGTTAACAACAAAAGAATTTAACAACTTTGCTATTGTTTTGAGTAGTGATAATTAAAAACCTTTCCTATATTTTGAATCTGGCATTAACACTGTGAAAGCAATCAGGTTAATTGTAAAGTCTTATTCCTTATTCTCTTATTCTCATGTTAAAGATTGGTGGTGTAAAACACATAGTAAGATTTGCTCAAAAACTCAGTCAAAGCAGAAATCAAATGAAATAATGGGGCACTGCATTTCTTTTTTTTTCAGATTCAGGCTTTCTTAGAAGCAGTCAAGAATGTGAAAAGTATGGTCACTTTTCCCTTCAGTTGTGTTCTGGAAGGATTATGCAAACTACCTGTTTCAGCTAGAATATATACTGTATTATATAACAGGTACTCCTAAAACTTGTGTCAACCTGAAGTGCATTACTTTATAATAACAGTTTTTATTATTTACTGTTGGAACAGCTAAACCTAATATGTTTTGCCAGTCCTGGAAAGCTGCTGCTGTTAGAATTTTAGGCATAAATACAAAAATGTATCTTATGGTGTACATGAACTGCTTAAGCTTTGTGACAATATCATACTCCCATAAAGCAATAGTTCTTACTTGGCAGGGAATAGAGAAAGTATTGTTGGAAAATTTATTGGATCCCAGAACTTAATTATGTGATGAGAACTGACAGCTGTATTATTAGTGGGGAGAATATATGTGTAATTTCTCAGTGTGGTAAACTCCTTGTGCTACTCCTAAGTTTAATCTAAGAGAATACAGCACTCAGAAGTACCGATGTGTTTGTACCAGCTGCTCTCCCTCCAGTGCCATTTATTTGCTAGAGTAAAGGATTTGAAAGGGGAGGGAAGGGGGAAAGGGAAGGGAAAGGGCAAAAGGGAAAAGGGAAAAGGGAAAAGGGAAAAGGGAAAAGGGAAAAGGGAAAAGGGAGAAGGGAAAAGGGAAAAGGGAAAGGCAAGGAAGCACCACACAGTTACTTGTTCTCCCCACCCTCGCAGTGAGATGAGAGAGAGAATTACAAGAAAACTATTTACTAAGACAGAAAAGGAAGATGAAATAAGCATGGGCAATTGCTCTCCACCCACCAACCAGCACCCAGCCAGTCCTCAAACAGTGGCTGCCCATCAGACCAACTCTCCAAACTTTTTCAAGGTGTTTTCTTCGTTTCATATGGTATGGAATATCCCATTGGCCAGATTAGGTCAGCTGCTGTGGTTCTATTCCCTCCCAACTCCTTGAGCCCCCTCAGTGCCCCCTCCCCCCCACCAGGACAGTGTGAGAAGCTGAGGAACTGAAATATCCTTGGTTCTAACCAACACTGCTAGTAACAACCAAAACATTGGTGTGTTGTCTACACTATTTTTCTTCTAAACATAGCATCCTATTAAGCACTATGAAGGAAAAGTCAATTTAATCCCAGCTGAAATAAGGAGAAGAATAAAAATGGATATTCTTTGTAAAACCCTGTAGTGCAGAGGTAAATAATAATAATAATAATAATAATAATAATATATTATGATATTTAAGTTCTTCCCCTCATTGGAATAACCCTGAAAAACAGAATAGTGGGAAAAAAAAAGCCTGACAATAGCTGACAATTCTGCTTTGAATCTTCAGGCAAATATTACAGAAAACTTATTTTTTGACCTACCTACTGAAGTTCAAAATCCAAAGTGCTCAAAATATGTGAAAGCCTTCTTCAATCTAGCTAAAACAGTGTAAATAGAGTTATACAAGTTTTGTCTCAGGAAAAGATATTCTTTCACATAGGTTGTTTTCCATTAAGTAATATAATGTTCTGACATAATTCCTGTGAATTTTAAAATTTCACTAGTGACATTCCTGTTATTCCCTGAGACCTCAAAAGTAACCAAAGGAAAGTTATGATTAATTTGAAAGCAGAAAGAAAGAACAAGAAAAAAATAAAAAGTTGTTTAGTGAAGATTTCAAGCATCATATTTTATTCATATTTATTTCACATATACAAAAAAAAGATTAATGTAAAATGCATTGAAATACTTCATGAAATAATTTCCTGGTTTTATATACCCTTAGATACCTTTCCTAACAGATAAACTCATTCTTACACCGAATTCTTGGAATTATAAATCATCAAAATGTGCTCAGGGACATGATTCAGCAGTGAGCCGTTAGAGTTAGGGTACTATGGTTAGGTTGCAGTTGGACTTGATGATCTTTAAGGACTTTTCCAACCTGAGCAATTCTATGATTCTATGGTTCTTTCACTATGCACTTTCAGTTACACCCCATTCTAGTAATTTCTCAATTCTTATAGGTCAAGAATGCAGTGAATGGCAAACTCTGCCATCTTAGGTAGAATTGCTGAGTGAAATATTTCATGTATTCCATAATCTCAGAAAACCTCTAAGCTACTGGCAAAGTTGAACAGTCAGAAAGTAGTAGTGTCATCTCCTCCATCATGTATGTGAAGGGTAAGAGTAAGAGAGTGATTTTGAGCTCACCCTTCTACCCTGCCTGTAGGTAAGTCACTAAAGCAGTAATATCCTTTCCTCTGTGCTGTGAACCCTACTGACATCAACTTGTGTGAAAAAGAGTGTGGTTTGCCTACAGTGTGGAAGATGTTTGCTTTTCCTTGACACCTAAAAGACAAATCCCTTCTAAAAGAAAGCCTTGTTGAGTAAAAAAAACCTGAAACACCTGATGATATCCACAAAGAAAGCCACTATGCCCCTACAGAATGACATTCTTACTGTACTCTCAAGGGTCTGTGAGATGAATACATTGATGACCCTGTGTTCAAATTGAATACCTACTAAAAAGCAGAGAGGATCTGGGAGAAAAGAAATCATGCCACATGTGCTATAGTTTCACATGACACTACAGCAGAAATGTTGTGATCTCCAGCTATAACTAAGTTTGAACTGATGTTCTATCAGCAGTAGTTAAATTTCCATGATGAATACTCATTAACAAATTTGGGGGAGAAAAAATGAAGAAAAGAAAAAGAAGTTTTTCAGAAATCAAAGCTATAAACAATTTAAGATACCAAAATCTTTTGCATTTTTGTGACTGACTCCACGGAAGAATGAAGTATTCTTAAGACTCCATAGAAGAAGTATTCTTAATCTTTATGCATACATACATAAAAACATGCAGGAAAGATGAGGGAGAAGTCATGTTTCAGATCCTCAATATTTAGTCATTCACTTTGTGAAGAACTAGATAAAGATTTTTGCCTGCTTCCTTTTTGATGAGTCAGCAAACACGCTCAATTAATTTCTTTCTACTCTCATCACATTTAGGAGTAAGTTACATTTACAGTGTTGGTCTGTCATTCCATTAGTGTATCTGAAGTTATTGTAGAGATGTCAAAAAATAGCAGACCTAGCAATTTCTGTTCTTACAAATTTTTCCCACACTTGTTCCAGAAGTACTACATACATGCTGAATCCTTTTCTCATCCTCTGTCTGACAGAAAACCATTTGCTGTAGAGTCTTTCTATTCACACTCTTCTCTGCTGTTGCTGACAGAAATTTGTGATGAGTTCAATGAGAGAGCTTAGAGTTCCCACATCTGGATGCCTAGAACTGGTCAAGTCAGATGGTGTCATAATTTTTGAGAAGCTGAAAAAATGATCCATGTATGATTATACTGCCCTCCTTTTATCAAAAATGTTACAGATGGTTGTGATTAGTCATATGTGCCTTTCTTCTCTCTGAATCCGCCCTTTAACTTCATGTGATCTTTCATCATATAGACAAGGACTTTGTTCTTAGGCAGAATCTGGAAGATGTTATGATTGTTACAACACTTTGCTATGCTGTCTTTTCTTTGCTGAGGGCAAAAACATCACCTTTGTCCAGTTATTTTTCTGGTTATCCTGGCATTTCTTTTCCCAATTGCTTTTATCATTTCTTATAATACATTAGCTACTGTTGATTCTTTAAGAATGAGTACATAATCAGTTACTCTTACCCAAATAAAAGTTTTTTTTATTTAATAAAATAAAATAAAAACATATTATATCGTATCATATCATATCATATCATATCATATCATAAAAGCTCTTTTTGTCATCCTATTTGTAGAATAGCTCTGAGGAAGCATGTGGACTTATGGATTCAGCAAGACGTTTAATACTAGTACTCAGAGCACAGCTAACGCCTATAACTTGTCTCAACTTTGCAATTTAGCAGGTTCACCGTATTTACACAAGAAGAGGGTGGATGGTTGAATGCAATTATGTCAAAAGTGCAGTTTTTACATCACTAATTCTGAACTCATTCTATTTATTGGAGATCATGATCATGTAATTCCAATAGGCAGGAGAGAAAGATAACTCTTCAAAGTGGCCAAATAAGAGAAATCTTCATGCAGATAATCTTTTAAATATATATATGTAGATTTGATTACCTTTCAGACTGATGTTGTTATGTCAATGTAAGACATTGTTAAGGCCCTTTAGTATACCTGACTCAAGTAATCTTGCTAATTGGCTTGAAAATACATGCACGGTTTGACTGATGGTCCATTAGTAAATGAAAAGCTACACCTAGCAGCAATAAAAATTTTAAATCATCAAACCTAAATAAGATGAGTAAAGGATGAGGTAAAAAAAAAAAAAAAAAAAAAAAAAAAAAAAAAAAAAAAAAAAGATTATCTGTTGCACATGTAGCCCAATTATATTTGCAATTTATCTTGTACCACCACCAAAAATCATAGGATTACAGCCTTACACTATGTAAGTGGTTGGGGGGGGGGGGGGGGGGGAGGAGGAAGAAAAAATAAAAGAAAGAAAAGAAAGAAAAAAAAGATTGGCTGTGAGCTAAAATCAGAAATGATTTAAATTCAAATTAGAAATTTGACACTAAATTTTAACATAGTGGATACATAATTGCTAGAACGACCCTGCAGGGGTAATAAAACAGGAATCCCCAGTGAAAACAGTCGCTGATGCTATCCTTTCTTTCTCTCCCCCTCACAGTTTGCACACCAAAGTCTAGGTAGCCTGGCTTGCACTAACTCCAGTACTGAATGATCCACCCAGCTTTGGGCCTTCAGTGTAGATATTTTTTATATAAACATGATTGTTTGGGTTGTTTGGACTGTAACATATAACAAGTCAGATTATTTAATTGTCTCTTTTGGGCTTTAAACTCAATGCTATGGGGACACAATTGTTTTCTTATGACTCATGTGGAAGGAATCCAACCTATTTCTACAAACAAGAAGTATCTCCCTTGGATATTCTTCATCATACTCATCTCTTTCCATGGAGGTGCGCATGATGATTGAAACACAGCACTTTCTTGCTAAACAGATCAGAACAGATCTTCTTGCTCTTAGTTTATATTGTATAAAAATTTGATAGAAAAAAGTTACATTATTAGGTTATTAACAGATCCATGTGAAAATCAAGCAACTGTTCCTTTATAATATAGAATCCACGTGTCACTATAAATACATTCATTTCAGATATTTAAATTTTTATTTATAATAGCACTCATATTTTTAATATCTTAGAAAATATGAAATGACTTAAATCCTCATTGTCAAAAGTAAAAATTCATAGTTTACAAGACAATAAAAAAGTAAAATTTCACATTTTCCTCTGATATTTTTAATTTCAACATCATAGACAGATTTAAGAATGTAGAAATTTATGATGTCTCAATGCAGTATCTGTTATTAATTATATTTTTGGGGGGGAGGATTTATACTCTTATAATCCTTTACAAATATGTAGATTGTTTTGAGGCCTAGGAAGATGTATTATTATTACATGCTCACAATTCCATTCAACCAGCGAGCAATGAGAGAGTGAACAGGTACCATGAAAAAATCTTCTTCCTAGACAAGAACTAAAAGAGTTACTTGTATAACAGAGCTTCTACATGAAGGTGGCCAAATGGTCTCTTGCCAGATGTAATATTTGTCACCAAGGAGGGCTCAGACTGCGTTATATCATGAGAAAAATGCCTCAGCTATGCAAAAATGCTTTCCATAGGAAAAAACTAATGTAGAGTTAAGATGGCAGACTGATTGGGAACTATGTGTGGTTAATATGAGAGGCGGCAGTAGTTTCATTAGTGGTTGCTTTGCTGAAAAACAGAATAAGCCAAGAAAACAATCTGGGGAAATTTCTGTAGAGGACTACAAGGGTTACTCACTGCTCCTGCCTGAATCTTCTTGTGAATTTTTGAATGGTGGGTTGTGACAGAGTAAACTGTCACATGGGAGGAAAATCTCTACAGCTGGCTCCAATTAGCCACCAAGCCTTCCAAAAATTGGTTACAGTGGGAGAGGCAGGAGGAAAGGGATGGATGGAGGGCTGAAAGAAGAAGCAGTGGCAATAATTTAAGATCCAGATTATTCCAATAGGAAGAAAAGAAAATCCAAAAAATGACTACATATTAATGAGGGCCAAAAATGAAATTTAAGTATTATTTTATTATTTTGTTAAAATAAAATTGTAAGAACAGCAGCTGGGGACTGAATCCCTGGAGTCTTTTCTGCTTGTTTGTATGTTCTTTTCAGAAGGAATGAGAGAATCCATGAGTGAAAATAGAAGAAGGTTGTAAAATATATATTGGGAAACCACTTTAAAGAGATGTATATATTTTTTTTCATGGATTCTCCTAATATTAATTAATATGTTGGAGTAGTTCAGGTTACTCAACTAGCCTGTGAAATACAGAAATATTACCGTTCAATCTATAAGTAGAATAAAATTATTAAACTATACCTTTCAATCTATGTCAAAACACAGCTTAGAATTGTTATGGATCAGCAAAGATCTAGCAAATGATTTACTTTTTCAGTTGTGACAAGATGTGATAGATATATTTACATGGTGTTTTTCATTTTTCACTAATCTACTTAAGCTTCAGAACATACAAAATATTCCTTCTATGCAATTGGTTCTTAAAAAAACTGTTTTCTGGACACTTAGAACATTCCATATTGCATAACATATGAACGAGGCTTCAACACACATCCTAAAACTTTGGAAAATATATAATTCTGGATTTACTTCTACAGTTGCTCAGAAGACATCTCAGGAAAACTATAATGGAATGTTTTATGAATTAAAGCGAATAAGTCTTTCCTCAACATAAATACTTCCATAAGTAACAAATGAAAAAGCATAAACTTTCTTAATATGCACTTTCCCACACTTTATGGTCATATAATTAAAATATAATTGCTTTCATAATGTGATTGTAATCTTTTCTTCAAAATCATACCTATGTTCATTTCTGGCTTTCTAAAATCAATCCAATTACATAATGTATTCTTTCACAATGTTTATGAAAAACATTGGATTATTTTGCACTGAGATCTCTGTAATCATGTAATTTTCTCATTCTTTCGTTACTTTCATTAAGAGTGTATAACTCTTGGCAATCATCCCAAAAATTGGATCTTCACATTGTCCAGAGTATTTCTAGAGGTGATCACAATTACACATTATTTACTTATTTTTCACAAAATCTTCTCTCTTACTCTTTTATGATATTACAATATTTTCTAGTTACCATATTTAATTTAAAAAAAAAAATAAATCTGACATCTAATTTATTTTATTATTTCTTTTACCCTATTTCCCTTTAAACTAAATTATTTGAAGCTGATATTCCTGTATAAGCAGAATGTGGTTGTATGATGTGATAAAGAAGTTATTACTGATGTGCTAATCATTGTGAACTTTAAAAGACACTTAAACTGGGTGGCAGAAATATCCTTTATGATATTTCTATTTTTCCCTGGACTTGAGGGTGTACCTTGCTCTCTGGTTGGATTGCAAGGGAGATCTACTGAACAGAATCAAAGGTTGCACAGATACTTGTTTTAAATATTTTGAGCTTTATATTAAGCAGAAACTTGTGATGCTGCTCTCCCAAAACCCACGTAACTGAAAACTGAAACTCCTTATTTCAGGGACAGAAATATCAAGTAATAAATTTCTTTTTTTTTTTTTTTAGTATTACTGCAGCAAAACTAATAAGATTGAATTGTCATTGTACAATTCCTTTAATTGTTAATATATTTTAAATATTCTCACTTTTCTGCTAGTCCCTGTATCTGTTATTATACTTTCTTTATTAACTCTTTGACTCTTATTTTCTATTTTCCATATAGTGCATAGTAAGTTGCAAGCTCTGATATATTATAGGAGATTTAGGGGAAAAGATGTAGACTAGTTTTATATTAATCCCCTCTCACTAATTCTATGTTGGTGCTTAGATCCAGTTGTCATACTCTGAATCATATTTTGAGGGACAAGCAGAGGCAGAGCTAAAGTTTCTATTGCAGATGTTGTGGAGACAATATCCCAAAGTGCTAATAATAGACTAAGTTATATATATGTGTATATATATATATTTCTGAAATGGAGAAAGCATACAAAAACTCACCACATTTAAAATAAAAGAAAAAATAATAAACTTTCCTGTCACTCAAAAAAAAAAAAAAAAAAAGCACCAAAAAAAAAAAAAAATCAGGAGCACTGTGGCAAGGCATTCCTTACATCAGCCGCTAAATTTTGCTTTATGTGGGCAACATAGTGTTAAAATCATCTCTTCACACTTGCTGCAAAAGTAAGAATTGGTTTCAGTTATTTAAGTTGAAATAGCTGTATTACTTTCTTGGAATAGAGATGGAGGATGTCAAAGGGCATTCCTGAAGCTCAAAAAAAGCATTAATAGCACCTCCAATATTCTTGCACACAGATTTAAACTCTTCTTTTTAAATCTTTGTGGCAGCCAGAAAACTTGGTCTTGGAACCATTCTTGCTCACACCCTGGAGGGTGAAGAGAGGATCATTACATATATTTCTAGTCTGCTGACTTAAGTGGAATGAAATTATCTAGTCTTTAAAGCAATAGAAGCACCATTTACAGTCAGGGCCCTGCGGCAGTATGACCCTTCTTTCTCTAAGCTGTAGTTATTGGCAATGCCAGTATGACACCCACAGCTTAGACTCCACCTTCTCTCCTCATTACAAATGACCTTCTTTGTAGTCCTGGACCCTCCGTGTTTTTGACAGTTGCCACACAGTGCAAGAAGGAAAAAGCATCATGTCTGTGGAAGGTGTACTTAAAAATCATCCCTGTGTGTCAGTCAGAGACTAAAGAAGACATTTCTTGTCCTGTATCCAACTCATATACAATGTACTGAACAGCTTCCCACAAGGATTTTCTGCTTAAGATATGAGGAAATATTAAGGAAAGATTAAAAGTGAAGCAGTGAGACTAGCAAGTTATTTTCTTTCAACTTAAAAATGTATTTCTGTGAAAATGCTCACTTTAGCTGTTGTTCAGTCATTAGCCTCTCTGCTGTACAAATGCAGATGAAGCTCTTCTTTCATCTTTTCAGTTAAAGTTCAAGTACATAAACAGGGCAGCAAGAGAACTCTGTCTATTCCAAAGACTAGATACAAGACTGTGCCTCCAGGGCTTTTAGTCTCATTCCTTTTACTCATAGAAAAATCAGATAATTCACCAATCCCTAAAAAAATTCCTTGATCTTAGGGACTCACCCTTATCTAATAAGAATTTATCCAGAATAGCCTGGTGGCATCTATTAAAATAGACTCAATGCTTTGACTTTTAAAAACTGATTTAGTCTGGCATTTTTATAATTGCTAGTGGCTTCGAGGTGTTCTTTTTTGTTTGCCAAGCAAACACCCTGATCTGATCTGGTCATCTACAGCGTCAATTTCATTTAACTTCAGTGGAAAATACAGACTTTCCTGATTTTCAGTTTCAATTTTGCACTGGATATTTTCAAATGTTAAAAAAAAAAATGACAAATCTTTTGATTTTTTTTTCCAATTACCAATTATAACACTGTGAAAATGAGATTTCCAAAAATGTTAATAACATTATACAATATGCTGAGGATTTTATAGCCCAGGTCTTTATAGCCTAGGTCTTTAAGAAATAACTTCCTTGAAATCTCTGAGTCTGCATCCCTAAACTAATCCTATAGAACTATTTTTTGGTATTCTCTATGAAGAACTGTATGGGACACATATGAATTGAGCAAAGCCAGTTTCCAACAGCTGAATATCTGCTTATGTGTATTTTATTAATATTAGGGTTCCAAGGACATATATTCTTGACAGTATGCAATATAAAAACCCATATTTGTGAGTATTTCCACCATATATATCCTCCTCCAACTACTGATATTTGCTAATGGTTAGAGGGAGAAGTCTGGGTTTAAGACTGTTTTTTTTGCTGTATCTACATTAAGATACACACCAGAAAACAGCAACCATTTCCATTGCTGTTTTGTAGTTTCAGAAGAATAGTTCTTTTAATGCTTTGTATGAAAAATTTTTTACATTACATTGTGCTTCAAGCTGCAAAAAGTGTTTGAGAGCAATTATCTTGACATGTTAGACTGGCAGAATCTCAGACTTTCAAAGCAAGATGCAGAAGTAAACAAGCTCTGTAAAAAGTGCAGAGATGTAGCTTAAATATTATACACCTATTTGTATCCTCAATAACCTTTTTTTGCCATCATGTATAAGATATAACTGTGAAATTTCCTTTAATGCTGAATTGATACTGTTGAGTATGTATCTTGCTGTACAGTTCCAAAGTTAAATCTTCATGTACTGTGCTAATAATACACCTCCAGACCCATATCCTCCAATTGCTTTAAATCATTCTCTACAATTAATGATTTCTCTTAGAAAGCCCAAAGTCTCTAAAGTGATACTTTCTCTCAGAGCATGCATAAGGGTTAAGGGAATCTCAAATATTTAATATCAGAAAGAGGAACTAATTACAGGAAGAGTCTGAGGTGAGTAACTTATACACAGAAAAAAAACGATTCTGAAATTTTCCCAGGTTTTTAACAGTGGCACTCTGACTTGCAAGACAGAATTAAAAATTCTAACCTCTTTAATCATGAAATGCGATAGTTATCTTCAGAAGATGAGCCTGAAGTAATAGGACCAATTAATGTAGGAAATGCTGCTGTTTCTCATTCTCTGGAATCTCCTGGTGTACAGCTGATGGTGGTGGGAAGGTAGTTTGTATAGCAATAGCACACAAGGAAAGTGATGTGTTTGCTAAACTGATCAATACCATGATTAACTTGACCAAGCAAAAGACTGATCAATCTTATTACTGATCAATCTAGCAAACATATTAGTGTCCCTGTGTAGTGTGGCTACACTATGTCTATTAGTGTTTTATGAGGATATACATGCATCAAGTTATTCAAATGAACTTGCAACAGATGCATACTCTTTGTCCAGAACCAAAGCAGAGATAAATTGATCACAGCCACTTGCACAGAAGGCAGAAAACATAAGATTTATACTTTCAAAAAAGAAAACGATTTAAATATAGAATGAAAAATAAATCTTCCCTTATCATGAATTTCTATACTGAGTCCCTATGACAGATAGCTGTACTTCCTAATGCAATTCAGGTCTTGTTTTGGCTTTTTTGAAAAAAACATAATGTCTTAGTTCAGTGAAGACATACCAAATAGTTCTGTAATGCCCTCTGAACTTTGAAACATGCAAGATATTTTCTTTCTCCAATGGCAGCATGGTCTTTAAAACCATACTTTAAAAACTGATGAAGGATATGGATTAAAAAAATAAAAATAAAAATAAAAATAAAAATAATAAAAATAATAAAAATAAAAATAAAAATCTGGGATTGTATAAACGAGTTGCTGTTATCCAGCTGGATTCAAATCTAATCAATCAACTCTTGTTCAAGGTCAGATGTCTGTGAAAATTCATTTTATTAAAGCAGCTTGAGCATTTTTTGGTTTGCTGCTAAAAAAATATAAATATTCCAGATGATGGTTTTCAGGGCTTAAAATTTAAGATATTGTAGAATTGTTTATGTATAGATACATATTTCCATAACTGAAAGAATTTATGATTTTAGACATGCCATCTACCTTGCTGATTATCACTCTTTTCTCGTTATCTCACTCTGTCTTGTCTTTCGGTTTGTCTATCTCTTTCTGCACAAATTCAGTCTTTCATGGAACACTTCTGATGTCAGTGAAATTAAACAGTGATGTTTTACTTCATTTCCTTATTCACAAAAAAATTTTAAGCAACTCAGAATGATGCTCCCTTTGATAGTTCTGGGTTCTTCACTTCTTTCCAACACTTACCACATATTACATTCAGGACTATTTTTTGGAAAGATATATAGATAACTGCAGATTAGAGCTTGGCTATGTCAATAGTCACACTCCTCTGAATATCTGACATCAGGGTAGGATATGTAGTTTTGCAACAAAATTAGAATTATTACAATTAGAAGGAACATTTAGATCCCACTCACATGGTGTCAGAAAATCTGTAGTTAGTTCACTGACTTTAACCTAAAAAAAAAAATGCATTTATACAAATTGAGAGCAAAGGCTCCTAGCAACAGGTATACCATGAAGTAAGAGTTCAGTACCTGTCATATAACAAGAACCTGTCTTCAAATTTCTTACTGCTGAAAATGAAGAATGGTGGTGACAAGAATACATGCTCAAGCTGAGCAGCAGACACAGTAGTCCAGCATATCACCTGCCAGTCACTCTTACTGGACAAATGAACAAAGAATGCTCTGAAAGTAATGCCTCCTATGTTATTATGTTGGCCTACAATATCAGAGGTGAATGTTGGTGGTACTGCAGTAGAGGCTGAACCTTCCCACTAACATTCCATTACATTTTCCTGCTGTGGAAGAGATGGCAGCAAATGGCCAGTCTGACAAAATGGCATCTGACATGGAATTGCAGATGAAGCAACTGTGTGGCGTTGAATTCCTCCATGTGGAAAAAAAATGTATCTATTGACGTTCACTGGCACTTGCTAAGTATTTATGGAGACCAAGCAGTGGATGTGAGCACAGTGAATCAGTGGTGTGTTTCAGCAGTGGCAACAGTGAAGTGGGTCACCTCCTCTAGTGCAGAGTTAACAAGCACAGCATGCAGGCTGCTGTTCATCACTGGTGAAAATGCATAGCTAATAGTGGTTATTATGTTGAAAAATAGTGTTTTGTAACTGAGAATATTCTCTATTGAATAGCGCTATTGTGCTCTTTGTATCTGTTGTAGTTTCCATGGAAATAAATAGGAGGCATTACTTTCAAAGCCACTAAACTCAAGCAGGGTCCTTTCCTCTAGGTTCTTCTGTAGGAGACTAGTGGTATGATTACAGTCACTGTGATTGAGTGATTCTCAATAGAGGGGGAAGGTACAAAGACCTTCAGAGGCATGTCTTTTCCTGCTCCTACAATATTGCACCATTGTACACGAAAACCAAATTTATTGTCTTCAAAAGAGTTTCCTTCTTTTTTGTTATCAGAGTCCTGTATTTAAATTTCTGTATCTGAGAATCACGGAGTCACAGTATGGGTGAGGTTGGAAGGCAACTCTGGAAGTCATCTGGTCCAACTTACCTGCTGAAGGAGGGCAACCTAGAGGTGGTTGTAAAGACAGTAATTCTTTTATTTCTTTATGTTTCTATTATAGATTTATGTTAACTCCCTTTTCATATTTGAAATGCTTCCTTTCTGGTAAAGAAATGTATTGGTCTAAAGCTTAGAATTCCAATACTTTATATGAGGACTGCAAAAACTCAAATTGTGAAGGTTTTCTTTTCAGTTCCACTGTCACTGACATGTGTTATTTACATTTACATGTGTCGTGAACAGCCCATCCACATTTCCATTATTTCTTTCCAACTGGTACTTTATTTCAACTTCTTTAAAGTCAGAGTGTGGTAAACTTGCCATCCATCATTGTCTAAGCACTCTTAATTTGGCTACAGAGAGTGTGAAAGTGGGTTCGAATGCTGCACTAAGTTACAAATATAGGATCAGACAAGCCTTTGGTAAGGTCTTTGAAACCTGCTAGCTTCAGTCTGAATGAGGTTGAGAGAAAATTACTGATGCTCAGTTTGCACCTTTTAAGACCTCTGCATTTCACATTGCATTCTGAACTAAAGTGAAACCAAAAATTCAGATGAAAAGCTTTGAATGCCTGAAAGAGTTTCCATATTGTTAGGCAACACTCTCTCAACCTCAGATTAGGTAAAAGTCATTGACAAATGCAGCAGGCACAACTTTAAAAATTCTATGATTCTTCAGACCTGAAAAAATGGAAATGGGAAATCTGCCTGGATACAAAGAGCTTCTTTACACAAGAAGAATCACAGGAAGGATCACACCCATCCAGTACATAAGTGGTGCCAGACCCTCAGCTATACAGCATAAATGCTGAATATACATGCTGAAGACTTTAGCAAAGAATACTTTAAAAAACAGTCTGTTCCTCCTGGATTTTACTCATGCAAAATTGCAAAGATCAGCTGAGAGACTTATAGTGACCCTTTCTGCCAGGAAGTGAGTGATAGTGCTTTTTTGACCATGAAGAGCACAGGTTAAAGAAATCCAACTCAGATTTGAATGCTTGAAGTCTGCTTTAATTGAAAACTGCCCTATCCCTCTCACAGATGTTTACCGTTTGCTTATTCTTCTTCCTGCAAATGCACATGGTGCTGGAAAGACATGTGAAGTTTCCCAGATGGATGAAAGAGTAATGTTAATTTAGGAGCATTTATCTGTTCCTTTCCTTTCATTTTTTTTTCCTCCTTTCTCATGCAGCCTCTGCCTTTTTGACTTTATTTTTACTTGAAAACTTGAATAACAACATTTTTTGTCATCTTCGTGGTCCATTCAAAATATGATTGTGCTTTCTGAAAAATGTTGTCAGGTAAATACTGGCTTCTAGTCTGGAGCTCCCCAATAGTGTCGCTTTTCCCATGATGTAACTGACATGATTTCTAATTCCTAAAAGTTTTCAGCAGGCATGTACGCATGAATGAATAAAAACAGAGCCAGCTTCAATCTGCCCATTCTCAGCCTGCCCAGACAAAAGTTAGCTCTAGTCCAGAACAGAGGTATGAGCACAAGGCAGTCCAAACCATATGCTTCATCTTTCAGCAGAGTATATTAGCTCAGACCCAGTGACACATGAAAGCGTGTGTCATACTAAATTCAGTGGGTGAATTCAGGTTGATTCATTAAAATATTAAAAGTTTTGTCCCAGGTTTGACCCAGATATAACTGTTTAGTTATTTTTATAGGTCCTCTCCTTCCTTCAAGGCTTTTTTTTTTTTTTTTCTTTCTCTTTTTGCTTTATTGAGATTCATTTTGGATTTGACATGACGTGGAAAAAGACAACAGAATAGAACTGGTATTGAATTACACTGCTAAGCACCGTCACTTAATGAGTCAAAAATAACTGTAAAAATCTCACTGCAACACAATCACGCTTTGATATTAATACTAAATTTCAGACTATCTGGATATTATTTATGTTAATCTGACTTTTTTAAAAAGCTATGGATAGTTTAATGGGAACACCATAGTGTGAGTTAAGCCTCAGTATCAACTGAGCGTCAAAAAAATTCCATAAAATGTTGCGAAAGTTTTCCAGAAAATTAGAAATGATACGCAGTTGAATTTAAAAACAAAATTTAAAAAATCAGAGGTTCTCACATATCTCTTTCTCAGCTTCTTTAGGCTTAATCAGCGTATCCTACACTACATTTTTAAAGCCAATATTTACAAGAATTTACAACAATCTTTTGTTTAGTATTGTTTACATCAGTGTATAGAAGCCAAAACAAACTGTTTAGTATATTATACTAACCTACTAATTCATTATTCCAAAAATGATTGCTTACTCCTCCTACCATTATTTTAGTTAAAAATTAGCTTGTAAGAAGTCTGTGTAATCTCATGTTTTGTTTCTGAGGATTATTTATATTTCTTGTTTGATCATTCATTAATATAAAAACTATTGCTTTTAGCTTTTTCTGATACTCCATGTACCAATATTCAAGCATGTTGTGTTGTTCTTTAAATAGTAACTTCAATTACATGTCATTGGACATCATAGTTTCTGACTACACACCCAATCAAATGATTCCATTTCCTCTCGGCCACTTTTTTGCGTCCATACTAAATAGCAGAAAAAAAAACAATATTAAAAAGACAAATGTAAAATTCATTCTAATTGCCTTACATTCTTCCCTCTCCTTTTAACACTTTACAAAGCTTCCAAGTTCTATTTATTCATGTAGTAAACAATAGCAGTAAACAACAGACCCCAAGTAAACATTCACTGTCTAAGGAGATGAAGAAAAAAAAAAGGCTCCATTTTGCTTCTGAAAAAGACAGAGATATTATGTCACATAGCAAAGATTCTTTAGAAAACCCAGTTTTCAAAAACTGAATCCAAAATTACAAGGGCTGCTCTGAAAGTAATGCCTCCTATTGTACTCACCCACAATATCAGAGGTAGATGTTGGTATGGCAGTAGGATCTTCCCACCAGTATTCCATTACATTTTGTGACATGTGACAGATTGCAGCAGAGAGGTGGCCAGACAAATTGTTGTCTGACATGGGAATGCAGATGAACCAAAAGTGTGGCACTGAATTGCTCCATGTGGAAAAAATTGTATCCTTTGGCATTCATTGACATTTGCTGAGATCAACTAGTGGATGTGAGCATAGTGAGTCAGTGTGTACTGTGCTTCAGCAGTGGCAACATCAGCATGACAGACAAGCCACATTTTGACAGCCTTGCAAACTTTTACAAGTGCAACATGCAGGGTCTTATTCATTGCTGGTGAAAATGTGTAGTTAATGACTGTGACTGTGTTGAAAAATAGTTTTGTAGTTGAGAATTTTCTCTGTCAAATAATATTATTGTGCTTTTTGTATCTGTTGTAGTTCCCATGGAAATAAATAGGAAACATTACTTTTGGAGCCACCTACATGTATCTAGATGAACACACACAATCATACACAGGCACCAGGTGATAGAAAGGACAAGTTCAGGATGCATAATCTTAACTTAAAGTTACTACTTTCTCCACTATAAGACAAAGGAATGTTTGACTTTATCACAAAGAGTAATGGTCTGAATTCATCATTTTTTTTTTCAATAACAGTAAAAATTGTACAAAGCTTGACAGGGTAGCATAGTAGTGGGAATCTGCATTCAGAGTCATGCATATGTTAGTTTCACCATCACAATTTAGCTGAGGATTATTAATCACAATAAGGAGAATTAATGAGTGTGCAGAGGGATTCCTTGTGTATCAGTGGGTAGAATTATGTGCTGAGTTGTGCCAGGTTGATAGTTCATACCATTGCATTAAACTCTTCATGAAAATCGGCACATATAGCACAGAAAGTAGTGCTAAGCAGTGGCACCAGTAACTTCAGGGATTTGCTTAAAATTCAGTGTGCATATTCCTAACAATCCAGTACACGTCTTTAAAATTTCAGTGCACATCTGTGAATGAATGCATGTTTTTTAAGGCTCTGCTTCACATTGTCCTAAGGTTCTGCACAAATGTTATTAATGTTAATGAGATCTCTATAGTCCTACAAAAGAGGTCATTCAGTATCGTACTTCATGCAGCCATATCATTGGGTTTCAGGTTGGGTTTCAAGCCCTGAGAGATTGCCATTGTAGAAAAAGAATTTTCTGAAACAAAAAAGATCTGGAATTTGGTTAAAATCAGATTTCAGACAGTTCAGATGATTACTCAATATCTTTGCAAGTTAATTTTCTACAACAATTTTTTTATCCTTCCACCGTTTGAGATGATTCGGTTTGCCAGACCTCCATGAAATTGTCGTAATCCTGGACATGTCTCATTTTTCCAAGTTCAAATGAGACCCTGAAAGTAGTTGGCTATGGAGCTCATTTCACTGTCTGTTAGTAATGAAAAACAGCTCAGTAAAGACAATTCTTCCTTTTTCAAAACAGGAATTCAAGAAAAATGAGGAACCTCCCCAGATGCTTCCAAACTCAACGCCTGGAAATAAGTAAAATGACAGGGGTCATTTCCTTGGCATGGAAAAAATCAGACAGAGCTATGTACAAATATACTGAAAAAGGTTGAAAATAAAATTGTGCTAAGACCACTGGATAAAAACAAACAAATAAACTGGGGGGTTAAAAAAAAATTAAAGAAAAAAGAAAAAAGGAAAAAGAAAAAAAAGGAAAAAGAAAAGAAAAGAAAAGAAAAGAAAAGAAAAGAAAAGAAAAGAAAAGAAAAGAAAAGAAAAGAAAAGAAAAGAAAAGAAAAGAAAAGAAAAGAAAAGAAAAGAAAAGAAAAGAAAAGAGAAAAGAAGAAAAAAAGAAGCTTTACTCTTCTTTTATAATTGCCAGTCTGAAATTCATACACATTAAGATCAGATCAAAACACAGCTGAGTAAAATTATCCAGTGAGAATGGTCCAAGCTTCAAACAAGATGCATTATGGGAGAAGGAAAGGGGAAATGGGAAAATGAGTCAAGTCTTCCTGCACAAGCACAGCAATTTAGAACCATGAAAGTAAACTTCAGGAAGAAAATATTCTCCAAATTCAACTTCTGTATTAAAATTGACTGGATGGGAAAAAAAATATGGATCTGATCTGCCTAGCGGTGCCTAACATCCTCATCTTACCTGCTGCCAAGAACAGCTATTTGCACAAGTTTTGCATTGCAGAATTGTCTACCTGCTAGTTTAGCAGACATATCTTAGAGGCTCATCTGAGCACCATGTTGCTGAGTTACTACATTTTATTTTCCTTGTGTTAAAAGATGACCTTTCAGGCATCACACTAAGAGAGCTAATTCTTCATTTTTAATTTCTTTTCTTTTGCCATGAGTTCTTTTTTTTCTGCTCTCAAGCTTTTGTAAGCAGGAGGTATACCACCTTTAACAGCTGCCTTTAGCAGTGCAGTACATTCAGAGATTTATTATGATGGTTCATCACGATGATAAATTCTGTAAAATTATTTTGCTTTTGAGTGTATACAGTGTTTTGCTTTTCTGCCCATGACTTCCCTGAGGTCCTTCCCTCTGCTATCGCCTGTCCAGCAATCAGTATGCTGTGGCAGCGTGGAAAAAGGAAAAGCTATGTTACCGCCTGAACAGCCAAAGCCCTCACATGAATAAGGCACTTAAGATGAAGACTGTATAATTAAGTGCAGGCGTGCACTCAGGCCTCCCATCGCACCGAGACAGTTATTAAGGGGAGCGAAAGCTGCGATCATTACCCAGTAAAGAGTACGATGATTGGCTGCTCAGTGTCAGGCCTCCGGTGGCCAGCTTTGTCACACACGCGGAAAGGAGAGTTCACTTTCTGTCAAAACTGGCTTTGCCAAATGTTATCATTTTAAATGCCGTGAAAGAGAGGGAGCTGGGCCTAGGGGTATACACAGCCCCATATGCTGGTGACAGTGATACAAGTGTAATTCTAGACTATTAGAGTGACACATAAGATCATTTCTGCCCCAGAACATGAGACAGCTGAGGGGATTATGCAGGACAGGCTGTCACGCAATAAAATTTTCAGAAATCTGTTAACCCCAGCTCAGACCCAGTGAATATTTTATTGCTTAACACTGAGAAAAAGTATATTTATTAGCTATAGAAAGATATAGCCTAGAGGCTGGGCAGATGAAAGGTTACTGGAAAACGAACTCACTCGATATCCTACTGCAAAGAGTAGCAGCTTGATTGTGGAACTGAAGAGAAGAAAAAATACCCTCGCTGATCCACATTTGCATCAGAGATGGAAATCAGAGTTAAAGCACTCAGCACTGCAATTAAAAAGAATTCTATATGCTCTCACTGTAAAGAATGGTCTCTACAGGACATGGAGAATATCATATGCAAACTGATGTTCAAAATTTCTTGAAGCCGATTAGGCTCAGGAATGCCTAGGCAAGATAGCATTCCCTAGGAAATGTGCATAAATTGGGGACTTAAAGCATATTGCTTTCTGTTTGCCGAACTATATTCTTCCAGAAGAAAAAACTGACTTTTTTTTTTTTTTTTTCCAGAGATCTAGTAATATTTCATTATAGAGAAATAACAGCATTTTCTATCTTACAAAGAGTGCATGTTTGCCAAACCCTGATTAAAATTCATAGAAAGCAACACAAAGAATACACAAGGAGCCTGGCTATCAGGTTATTATCTAACCACTATATAATTTTTGTATTATCCATCCTCTATCTACACAAGGATATAAACATGCATGCGAACAATTAAATCTGCCACATAAAGCTCTTTGTTTCATTCAGTGTATAAGAACTTTTCACTGAAATGAGATGTGTGAGGTTTGCAGTCAACAATTAAATGTTCTCTCTTAGAACATGCATGGCACAGCAATTGTTAGAAAACTTCTTAATTAAGAGGGTGAAATATATAGGAAATAATTATAATGATGAAGTATTAGTACATCTAATGGTTCCTTCTTGAAGGAAAAAAAAAGTAACACTAGGCTTCCATACAAGATTTCAGAAATCATTCAAGAAAAGATATTGCTACATGTATTATTAATATTCGTATTAAAAGCATTCCAAAGTTAGTCTACACAGTTTAATTTAGGTGCCTATGATTACAAGAGACAGCATTTGTCCAACAATGTCACAAAGGTCAGCAGAAAAAAAATAACATGATATGCTTTTTGAAAACTCCCAGCATCTGAATGCTATGTCCAGGGTGTAAGAGGAGCCCATGGGGGTGCACTTGGAGAACAAAAGCAACCCTTCTGCTAATTGACTGAAAAATTAGCCAGGTCCCCCTGTGGGAAGCACACAAGACAGCAGCAGATGGAGATAGCTTGGACACTGCAGCAAAAAAAGCTCCTCAAAACCTGCTGTGAATCTGCCTGCAATTATGGGTCACAACACTTTTCTTGTTTAACAGAACACAGGCAAGACAAACAGTGTATGTAAAAGCTGGAGAGGTCATAAACTGACTGTAAATCTATTATTTTAGGCAAGGAACCACCAAAGTTCCTAAAATGCTCTAAGTTTTCAGTTACTTAACAAAGTAACTTAAATAGCTCCTTGTCCCTAGTGTTGTGAAAAACAGTTTTGTGAATAATCTGAAGTAATGTTTCATGTCTTACTTACTCTTTGTCCCTTGTTTTGTTGTTTTGGTTTTTTACAGGACAACATATATCATCACCAGAGTTATGGAAAATATACTTTTAATTCTGGTTTCATTGGTAGAGAGGTGGCCGAAAGATAGACTGTTAGAAAATGTTAGAAAAGGTTTCTTGTCAGCTTATTGGAAACAGATGTATGAATGTTTAATTTTGATACCCAAGCCCTTTATCATTGTCATTTCAATCCTACCTCCAGTGTGGTTTCTTTTATTTCAAAAATTATCTATTATAAGTTCTGTGATTAGTCTCTAGATAACAATAAATAAATATAAGAATGAAAAATTCTGTTTACTACTGTCACGTTTAAAACCGATTAAACTATTAATTGGATCTAAAATACTGAAACTTTTATTTTAATTGAAATTCTAAGAACAGTTTCTAAAGTCATTGAAATAGGTTACATTTATTTTTACAGTTTCATTTAAAGTGATTTTATTTTCTTGAAGCATTTTAAAGATCAGGTCATCTATCTGTTTCTTATTTCATAAAGAGTATCATTATTATGCCCCAAAAAGACAACATTATGGATGATAGAAGATAGTAAGGGATAAACCATCCATAAAATTTAAACAGGAAGACATTCATAGTCAATCATTATGAATAATCGATGCAAAATAAATGCAATAATGAACGTGATAATGAATAAGCCAGTGTAAACATCTGGCTTAAAGTACATGGCAAAATGCTTTATTTTGTTTCATATTGTTTTCCTTCACAGGGAATAGAAAGTATCCTTCAACTTCCTTATATGATATTTTTATCCCAATTAATATGCAATTTCATTACCAACCTCTATTTTTTTATTCTCATTTTATTCCAAGATAAACTTTGGGTAATATATTGTTCATGTTTAAAATTAATTATTATAGTCTATGAGTGAAACCTTTCTGTCCACTGTATTATTGGTTCCACTCAAGTTTAGCTCCAAACTTCTTTATTCAGCCTTGAAGACCAAAATCTGAGGATATGACCTGCATAATTGTTGTTCCACTTTACACAGAAGTCATTTCCGTTGGTGACTTGTGTGGATAAACACAGGAACACACACACAAATATAGGGCTAAACGTTCACTGGGCTTAGCAAAACAGCCTTTATCTGCAAGTAGTTTTTCTTCCTGGTTTTACACATGGGTTACTTCTCTAGGGTGTTGTAACATATATTACTTTATCTACATAATAATAGATATTTTCCATTTCACAGGTTTTTTTAGCACCTCTTCAATACACACTATGCTTTTTTTACACTTTTTGCCTGAGTTTTCATTCTGCTTGTACTGAAGTGGTTGCTACTCTACACCATATCTCATGTGCAAGTATTTTATTTTGTATTATTAAGTAGCAAAAAAAAATATTTAACCAGTGCCCTATAAATTGTGAAAAAAGAAAAACTACATACTCTCCTATCTATATTCTGTCTCTGTACCTATATGATGAATAGAATATTTTTGCATGACTTTTGAAAATATTATGTGTTTGAAAATAAAAGGCTGATAAAGCTAAGAAATGATGTCCCGTATTAAGATGGAAAATAAAAAGAACTTGTGAAATAACTAGAAGACTGATCTACTTTGAGGGGTATCTCCAGTCTTCACTTTCTCTTGTGTAAAGATTTCAGTTTCTAGATACTCTGCTGAGAAGTTAATGAGCATTCTGTGTAAATATCTGTAAGTCAGAAACTATACTGCTTAACTTTTATCATACAGTTTGTTTCTGTGAGGTGAGACCTCATTGCAGACTTCCAGTATTTGAGAGGATCTTATAAACAGAATGGAGACTGACTTTTTATATGGTCTGATAGTGATAGGACAAAAGGGGATGGCTTTAAACTAAAAGAAGGTAAAATTATACTCTTTGTTAGGTGGAAATCCTTTACTCTAAGAGTGGTGAGGCATTGGTACAAGATGCCCAGAGAAGCTGTGTTGCCCCATCCCTGGAGGTACAGAGGGGCTGGACCTAGACAGTCTTTAAGGTATCTTCCAACCTAAGCCATTCTATGATTCTTTTGCGAATGGGATGTAACGTTGCTATATACAGAACAAGTGATGAAGTTGTAAAATGAATATGGAATCACTCTTCAGCATGCTAACTACAGGCTTCTCTTTCAAAACAAGAACATTTCCCTTTTGTTTTTCCATCTATAAAGGATGTACTGGCTGAATGGAATCAGTGATAGAATGAGAAAATGCTTGAAAGAGAAGTAATGATCAGTGTATGGACAGCAAAGCATAAGGAATCATTGTAGTGCAATGCCTGCACTGCCATGAAGAGGAGTCACTGCTGTGTTGTGCTGATTATGCAACCAAAAGCAGTAATGGATAGTCAAATTGTTACTGCATCAAACTATACAGTTGTTTTGGTTCTGATATTTTCTTGCTATTCTACATCTGTCTCAAGCTTTACCATCCAGCTTCCGTGGTAGAAACAGTTGCTTGCCATGCTCTCAGTGCAACCACTCATTTGGCATGAATGAATCTAACTCCTGTTCTTGTGTTATGTGATGCTCTCCAACCACTGCTATAAAGCACAGTTACCAGGTAGGGTAGGACAGAACATGGTGCTTTACAATTGCTGATACAGACCTGACTTTGATCTGTCACACAATATCGAACGCACTTTGCTGTGGAAGATAACTGGACTGTTTCATTGCGTCATTCCTTCCACACTTTGTTGTGGAGTCTGTTTTTGCTGGGATGTAAAGATAATGGCATGCTGTAGCTGTACCATTTGTCATCTACTACATGTACATGAATGAAATGTACATCATCACCAAAGAATGACAGGGACATGAAATATCATGAACGAAATAGATCAAGTTCTTTCATCTAGAAGATACATTCTCCCCCATGAATAAGTAGCATGAGATATAAAGAAAAATTCTTTGAAAAAGATATAAACCTAGACAATCTTTCATCTTTAATGTCCTGCTTTTCCAACCTCAAGCAGACTTGTTTAAAATAAATAACAAGGTGAATTCTGGATACTGGTATCATGAGATAGTAACAGTTTCCTTAAGGCTGCAAAATATTTTGCAATCACCTATTTCTGAGTTTCTGACTTCACATACCAATCTTTTTCTCAGAACTTTCTATTCTGCTAAAAGCTTCTGATATACCAGTTAACTCTTGCCTTATCAACAACTGAGAAAAGTCTCTATAGAAGACTAATGATTGACATCAGTGAAGGCAGAAAAGATGAAATCAAGCTGAAGACTCTGTTTATAATGCAGAATGTTTTAGTCTTTACTCAAGGGTTTTGTCTCCTATGTGCTCACCAGTTGAACACAAGTGTTGTTCCCTGATGAAAAAGACAAGTCTACCATCAAAACAGCAAGAAGCTTATGAATTAACATCCTAAAGATTTTCAAGGACAGTTCCTTGCAATGAAAGACATGTCGGAGGTAGGAAACTCCTGTCCAATTCTGAAGAGCTGTAAAGTCTGTGTGAATCAAGAGGGATGATGTTGCCAGGCAGCCTTCTAGGAAGCACGTCATCCTTTCCTCTTCTTTTACCATTACCTTTCCCCAACAGCTTCTAAGCTTCATGACCCTACTACCAGGTTCTGAATGTGGCATTACAGCATTCTCTGTATTGGTAATCAATTTGCTATAACAGCACCACTCAGCACACGCTGATTAGAAAGGTTAGTCTGATTAAACGTCACACCAAAACCTAAGTGTTAAGTATTCACTCTCAGAGAATGTCTGTCAAGGTTTGTCTGAAAGGTAAATTAAATTCATAAGTGCTCCTATTTGACACTCTTTCTGAAAGCATCCTAAGACTTTTTGGACTACTGTCTGTTAAAATAACTACGTTGGGAATAAATAAAACATATTTTATAACCATTTTTAAAGAAGGATATTTCTTCAGGCTCCTTATCATATCTAATTCTTAAGTAAAAAAAAAAACAAACAAAACACCAGATAATAACTGGCATGTGAAGACAATTTGCAATTGGACTGACTTGTCAGGATTTAAATACATCTTCAAGAAAACTGATCTTTGTCTGTGGATTCTTACCATGGTTCCATAATGTCAGTACTACAAAGTCTTTTTATGAGCCTTAGTTTCACCAGGAGCAATAGAGTATTTACATCCCCATGTAGTTTTGCACTGTCCTGCTCATACGTATAGCACAACTGTAAAATTTTGGACTATGGGTTTGAATTCTAACAGTATTAAATAAAGTACTAATAAAGGCCAGGGATCACATCAGAAACAGTTAAATCCTCCTTTTTCAGATATGTCATACCATGCAATCATAGAATCATCATAAATGCTGGAATAGACCACTAAGATCATCTTGTCTAACCACTGACCCATCCCCACCATGACCACTAAACCATGTCCCTTAGTCTCACATCTACATGTTTCTTGAACACCTCCAGAAGTAGTGACTCCACCACCATGGCAGTTCATTGCTTAAAAAAAAAAAAAAAAAACCCCAAACCAGTCATACCACTCATTTTCGCAAAGTAGCTCAGTAACACTCAGTAACTCATGCAGGCATCAGTCATTGAGTCCCAAACAAAACAGGCAATACAGGGAATTCTGATCATACAGTGATTAACAGATATAAGAAATCTGTGAATTAGAGAAAAAAAAAAAATTTAAAAAGCCAAAGGGAAAAAGAAATCCTCAAATTATGAAAATCAAGAAAGTAAAAACTCAGTTACTGCAATGACATCATAAGTCATAACTCTTATTAAACATCTTCAAAGATTTTAGTTGGTTATAGTAAATGCTGTGTTGTATGTGCGAGTAGAGCATACTTTCTCAAAAAAAAACTGCTAACATAACCAAGTGAGAAACCAACTGTGTGCATACTTGCATGTTCTTATCGGCATTTTGGTCCCTACTCCCCAAACCAGCCATTTAGAGGTCTACCCATTTCTAATGCACAAAATAATGTTAAAATATAATGAAGAGTTCCATCTTTATCTTTCTCTTGTACTTATTGTAGCAAATGTGGCATATAACATCAATCTCAAACTCCTGTACTTTCAAAATAAAAGGGTACGATTTAAGTCTGAAGTGAAAGCCTTAGCTGATGCTCTTATTTTATATTACTTTCCTTCCTTTATCAATCCTATGGATTGACTACACAGGGTTTGGGACATACATACATACATGTTCAGTGTATAAATAAATACCAAAATTTCCATTGCAATGTCAAGTAAATAAACGAAAATGTACAAAGCCCAAAGTTATTAAAATGTAATACAACTCTATTGCATAAGTGTGATATAACGTAACTCTGCATTTCTGACTGTCTAGTAGTTTCTCTCAGTAAGGCCAGGCTACATATTAGCCACATACTAATGTAGAGAAGGAAAAAAGCATCATATTTTTATGTTTTGAGCACTCTAATTCTCTGCGAACTAAGTTATCTGGCAGAAAAATGTACTAATTAGGAGCACCTGTAAGATTTCATAAGTCAAGCTATTTTGCTAAGCTATCTTTATATATATATGTATATGTAAATGTACAAGTACGTATATACATATATCTATATATATATGTCATAGAGCTAGCATAAGTTTGAACTTTCTCTGAGAATCAGATCTGTCACTCATACAAATTGCCCAGGCTCTGCTCACTGGAGACAGAAACTTCAGCCCATGCAGTCTCAGCACATGTCCCTGCTCAATAACTTAGTCTGTGCTGACAGACCGCAAGCAATTCCAAAAAATATTGGGCTTGGGTTACCACCAGTCCACTGCAGCAGAAGACATTTCTGAAAATCTTGTGACCTTTACTGAAATAGTTGTATATAATTTTTGAAAGAATCACTAGCATATTTTCTGTACCCAAGCCTACGTTTTCCTAACTATAGTACAAATAATATGAGGTCACGTACTAGCACATCACCATAGTTTATCATATACTTTAATATGAAGACTAGAGGTACAGACTGGGGAACTATGTTATGGAAAGAATGTAGAACCCAATAATTAACAAACTGAGCAGCAGTCCCCAGTAACAGATTCACGGAAAGGGCCAGCTATGGTGAATTCAAGTTGTAGATACCAGGGAATATCGCACGGAAGTAGAGGCGTCTATTTTGTTATTTTTATTCCCTATTGCATATTGCATACTTATACACTGAAAAGAGAACTACTCTTTCCATCTTTAACATAATTCAGTCATTGTGACAGTGACAGAAAAGGTAGTAGGTACAAACTGGAACGCAAGAAGTTGCATCTGAATATGTGGAAAGCATTTTTTACTGTGAGCATGATAGAGCACTAGCACAGGTTGGCCAGAGAGGTTGGGATGTCTCCATTCTTGCAAACGTTCACCAGATGTTTGGACATTGTGCTGGACAGCATGGTCTAGGTGAGCTTGCAGAAGCAGGAAAGCTGAAAAAGATGACCTCCATAGGTCCCTTATAATCTCAGCCTTACTGTGATTCTGTGACTGCTTGTCAAAGAAACAAGAGCTACACAGAAACAACAGAAGATCTTTTAGCAGGTGACCTGGAAAACTCACCCAAAAACTATTTGTGATATGGCTTGATTAGACCATACTATCTTCATGAAGAAGGAGTATTTTCAAGGGCTTAGTTGGTACAAAAAGAATCAATTGCTGGAAGCTGAAATCAAGCAAATTCTCTGCGTGTGTGTGTGACAATTATTCTTGTCATTTGTGAATTAAGAAAATGTAAATATCAAAAATGCTTACCTCTTAAACAACTTGTAGATTCAGGCATCTCCAGGAGTCTAATAGGTCTAGATGATCTAAAATTCCATTCCGTGAATCTGTATCAATATGGTATCTTTCAGTAGCAGAAGATATAGTTAACTACATATTGAATGGCACAGGATGGACACAGAGAGCAGAAAAGGTATTTTAGCGAAACTGGAAAATAAACTAAAAGTGATCTTTTGGTTGTTGTTTCTGTTGTTATTGAACTTAGTTTTCTCATACTGTGCATGACCATAGGCCAGAAGCCAGAAAGTTCAAGGTTTGTCTTTCAAATTCCTTTCCTCTTAAAAAGGTTCAGCACTGGGCGTTCATAAAGAAGATTCTGAAGCTAATCTTCAAAATCCCTTGCTTAGTCATCAAAAAGGACAATGTTTGCTACACTGCAGAAGACAAAGCCCTTCCTTCTGAAGTAAGGACAGCTGCATCTCATATGTGAGACAAGAATACGCTCCTGTTGAGAATATAGATTACAAAATGGTGTTAGGATAAGTAACAGTAGTATCCAGGAGTTAAGGGAAACACTCCTTTTTCGGTTCTGGCGTTACAGAAGAAATAGACATGAATAGTTCGATTCTGATTCTGCTCATATTATTTGAATTAAAAGGTACATGATGTAAAGTTAATAAGATCAATGTTTTATATTAAC